>NC_134551.1:45559140-45865167 GCF_025594145.1 Primulina tabacum
TCCTGCGCAGAAATTTCCTGAGATAGTTCCCAATACTGAATCTTGAAGATTCTCCATTCTTTTATTGTATATAGCAATATCAATGGGTGAATCTATTCCTTCTTTGAAAGTAGCTTTTATCATAATTTGGATTGCTCCAATATGTCCGTGCTACTCCTAGTTTCTAATGAAGTCATGTCCCAAGCAATTTTAACTGATCCCGTAAGACTCATTTCTAAAAGTTTAATGAATCCTTTTCCGTTGAGATCAAGTGTTACTGCAGCAATTCTCATAGCAGATGTCTAGTCATCTATGAGATCATCTATGTTTTTGAAATCTAGTACATCAAGGTAAAGCATAACCCCATAAGGATGTATAGATTCTAAAACAGTTTTCTCATAGGGTGTTTGGTGCAAGAGAATTTGACTTCTTTTTGTCTTTGTTCCCGCTGGGTGTGGTTCTCCACCAGTATGAAAATCGGGTTGAGATTCTCTCATATTTATATTTTGCGATCACACACTTTCCCTTGGTGGTTCCTGAGAAGATGACCAGGTTATAGAAGTTTGTTTACCTCTCGTTGTGTTCATCTTCAGATCTACGACATTGATATTTGCAAATGATTCTACAGGTTCTTGTAGATACTCGAGACCAATTCTTTCTAAAGTTGTCATCAAATTAATTTCTTTTTTGAGTCAGATTTAATTAGATCGATCATTTTCTCTTCTTCAGTCAAAGGTTTTGGCACTAATTTGGCATTCCCTTGTTGGTGTAACAAGGGTTCAGTACCATAGGATGTTGGTAACCTTCCTTTTGAAGTTCTTTGACTAGAACTGGGTTGTTGTTCTAGGACATGAATTCTTGTTCGTATATCCTTTAATATTCAAAGAATTTCTTCTTAGTTTTCAAGGATTTTCTCGACATTTTCTGGTACATAGTACATCATATTGCCATAGTTCTGTGCCGCTTTTTGAATTTCTCTAAGATCTCCGGAGAGTTTAGAGGAATACAGTACTATTTCTAAGAACATGTTATTTTGAATCATAAGTTTACCTTAGGACTCTGATAAGTTCCTTCTTGATACCTAACCTTAGTTAGATCTTCCTATTTCAAATATTCCAGAGTTCTGGAATAAATCCTGTAAATAAATAATCTCGAACATGGATTCGGATTCATGTAATTTGATAAAATTCTCCTCCTCAAACATTTAATTACTTCATAATAATAAATTCGTATGTTTGGAATAATTTTAACTCGTCTCTGATACCAGTTTCAGCCCCGAAATTCAACCATTTGAATTTTTCACATATAAGTACAAATAAGGGTATTTTTGTCTTTTTATACTCTTTTTAGGTCGTGGAACCAAAGTTTTTTAGTGTGTGTATTAAATTTAAAGTTTAATTTGGTTTGGATATTTTTTCACGATTTACCCATTTATCATCTCATATCAAATTTAATCAATCAAATCAAACAAACTGATATTTATCAATCAAATCAAATACTATATTATTTATCATTTTTATATTGTATTAGATTATTTATATCAATATTATTATATCATCTTTAACTTCGAACAATGCCTAATTTATGTTAATTAATAATTATTGTTTTTAAAAAATACTAATTGTAATCATAATTATATAAATTGTAATAGAAATTATATTACAAAATTATAAGTATAATATTCATTATTATTATTGGCTGTTAATCAATTTATATATTATGTAGAGGTGAGTATTTTCAAAAGTTTATAAAATATACGAAGATACATTACAAAAAAACAGTTTATTTTAGAAGAACACCCAACTTTTTTTAAAAACACCTTATAAGCCGTCAAATAGTTTATTTTAAAAGCTTATAAGATGTTTTTTTTTTAATTAAAACAAATTATCAAACAAAATTTTAGATAAAGTATAAACTTTGTCAAGCATTCTCTTAATAAAAAGATGCTTATTCGACAAGGGTATTAGGCTACCAATCTAAGCAGTGAGCCTTCCATTTCTCAACTCCCAAACCTTTCCAAGCTTACAGATTTCTAGACAATAACCAATAAAAAGGAACGTAATTAATAAAAAAAAATTGAACCGGATAACCTTTGGGTAAAAATTGTAATCCTCCTTATATTTCTTACCTACAATGCTCCTACAAGATATAAATTCATGCACTATAACTTAAATCGTCTTGTTATTCGAATCCCATGGCCGATAACTTTATTTTGAAGACTTGTAGTTCTAATTGAAGAGCCTGAGAAACTATGATCAAATTTAAGTTGAAACGTAAACATCAATCAATATATATATATATTATATATATTTAATAATGAAATATATAATAATGAGATTTAGATAATGTTTAAAATCGAATAATATATTGTTTATGAGTATTTATCAATATAAATATTTATAAAACACAAAAATGAAAATTTATTATGACAATAAATTATATATATTCAATTATTCATATGACACTTTCAGTCCGCGTGATTATAATACAATGATAGCTCTCTCATATTATAAAATATATTTTTCATCCAAATATAAATCACAATGGAAAAATAATAAAAATAACATAATAGTAAATTTTATCAAAACCAAAATCACGATGTACTTAAATGGAATAAACATAAACAAAATTTTGTCAAATAAAATTCTCTTAATTAACTAAATTATCATAATAATGCTAAAATAAAACCACTAAACATTTATTAAATTAAATAAGATAACATACAAAATTTTGTGAGACGACGAGTCATTTTGTGAGACGAATCTCTTATTTGATTCAATAATGAAAAAATATTATTTTTTATGACAAAATATTAATTATTATTGTAAATACGGGTAGAGTTCACCCATTTCACGGAAAACACACTATGAACATGGATCCTAAATTTGCAAACGCGTGTAGACATAATAATGTAGACACATTATGATTTAAATTTTCTATGCATATAATATTTCAAACAATGTTAAATAAAAATAATAAGCACAAAAACACCCGCAAACATTAAAAAATATATATAAGAAAAAATTAGTGTCACAAAAACAAAATGACATATTTAAATAAAAAAATATGATGCTTCTTAGTTCATATTTAAAAGTCAACTTGTTATAAAAGTGATGTATTTATATGTAAAATAAAAGAAAAGATAAGATAAAAACATTAAATATTCATTAGCAATCATGAAAAACTCAACTCATTTTAGCAACCAATTTTAGTAGCAACAAAGAAAAACCAATTGTAAATTGTGAATTCAATATGCATTAATGTCCAAAGTCATTTAAGATGTACAATGAATTACCAAAAGAACCCATAAAAAGACCATTGATTTAATTTACTAACTTAAATGAATAAGAGTATATGAGAAAATTCACAAGTAGAAGTCATATATTTATATTAATGTTAGATATATATATATACATGCATATGCAAACCAAACG
Source organism: Primulina tabacum (assembly GCF_025594145.1). NCBI lineage: Eukaryota > Viridiplantae > Streptophyta > Magnoliopsida > Lamiales > Gesneriaceae > Primulina > Primulina tabacum. The sequence goes on from NC_134551.1 coordinate 45,562,554, forward strand.
CAGTAGCTTGGACTTCGTTTTCCCTTCATTCTCATCTTTGCTTCTATACAAAGCTAAGCCCCGCAAATAAAAGACGAAGATGATCACTCTTTTTCTGCACGGATTCATGAAGACCCCGAGCATGTTCTCAGCATTTGTTTTGTTCATCTGTCTTATAGCAATTACTCCGGTGATATCAGCTGGGCGAATGCGTCCAGAAGTCGATGAAATGTTAGTTAACTGGGCTGGTTATGGAGAAGAGAAGATCTCTACTGTTGTAATTAGTGGCAAACTTCTTTGCCATGAAACCACTGCTGCAAATGCCCAAACTTCTGTTCCAGTTTCGGGTTAGTTAGATTATTATATTCTTGACTCTCAACTATTTATGCATGAACAGTCTTATTTTGTATTGCAATTCCAACGAAGCCAATTACCTTAATACTAAAATTGTGTCCTATTAAACAGAAGAACACTTACATACTTGGAATTGGTAATAAGCAATAAATACTTTATTGTTGTTAGTAGTTCTTTCCTTTAGAGTTATATCGGGGTATTCTCAATTACGGAAGGCTCTCGGCCCTCCAGCGATAGGGGCTGCCCTTAATCCTTTCTTATCCTTTAGAAAATCCTTGTCTTAAGCTGGTAATGATTGTACTCAGTATGGAGCCATCGTCGCTTTATAGCACAACGAGGGTTCTCGACGTTTTCTAGGATTATAAACAGATATATATTTGGTAATAGAATATGTTGGAATTCTAGTATATAAGAGAGTAGCCAAAAAATACACTTGAAATATTAGATAAGATGTATTCAGATTTCTCTATTAATCAGTCGATTAAATATGGGAGGAAAAACCAGTTTCATTTAGCAAAATATATGATTGGAACAAAAGATTAATGTTGGTCTTAGGTAACATCAAGGTTACTTGTCTTGTGTATTTTTTTCCCTTTTATTTTTGTAAGTTTTTATGTTATAATAAAGTGGTAAACCCTTATCCTAAAGAAATGCATTTTAATCAATACAACAAATAATCTACATCTCTAATCTTGCATTTTGAAATTACATAACCATGTTTCAAATACAAAAACTAATATTTTAATTTTTAGGAGTAGGGGATAGGGATCCTATGATTGAGCTTCGTGGGAAGGGATTGACATATAACACTAGTTAGAAGTATTTCATCTTTTATTTTTTCCAGAAAAATAAGATATAAAGATAATAAGAATCTTTAAAAAATTTAAAATGTCTACGAAAGTATAGAAATCCTATTTACCGCCAAATTAGCATAATTATTAGTCTTTTCCTAATCATTTAGCGTAATTACATGAATTCCAATATTTCATAATTACTAAGTTGATACTATTTTAATTTAAGCATCAACTAGTTAATCAATGGAATAACGTGCAAGTATGGTTTCCATATGGAGCGGTAAGCTAACCAACCTTATGACAAGTGACAACTTTCCAAGTTTTAGTTTCTTTTCCTTTATATAGAAACTATCCTTTATATAGAAACTACCCAGGTTCGAACTCAACTAACATCAATGTCGATAGCTTATAATTCATCTGTCACCAATGTCTCAAACTTAACATGATATCCCGAGTTCGAGATCCAATCGTGTAACAAATGCCTTCAAAAAAATTTATAATTACCGTAGACATGGCATTAAACTTGGCAAAAATACAAACTTTTGTTTCCCTATGTAGATGTCAATAATTTTTTTTTATAAATATCTTAATATAGACGACAATATAAATTAAATATGTTAAAATCGAACATCACCTTATGTGCCTCCTGAGATTGAGGATATGTAATTCAACTACTTAAGCATGAGACAACGGCAAAGGAATATAACAAGAATTAAGAACAAACCTTAAAAAATTTACCTTTCGTTAATATTAATTGCAGGTGCTTCAGTGGCTGTTTTCTGTGGTACAAGATGGAGGAAAACAAAGAAATCAATGGCCACAGGCAGCACAAATAGCTATGGAGAATTCCAAATCGATCTTCCTTCTCATCTCCATGCAATTGCAAATTTGGAAAAAGTATGTCTCGTTAAAGTCATTCATCTCCCAGAGAGTTCTCCCTGCAGACAATCGTTTACGGGGAAACACAAGGGTATAAAACTTATATCCGTAGGGGAAGGTATCCGTACTTATACCGCACATAACATACACTTGATGTTCAAAACTTCTCGGAAGGGCAAACAAACATAAACATGAAGGGAGGAAATCAAGAAAGCAAGTTATAAAATGGAGCTTATTGGGATATTCACGGATCGCGCAGATGACACTTCAGTTGTACAGAGTGACAAGCTTCAAACGGTTGTTTTAAGTAGGATGAAAAGATGTGTACCTGAAATGGAGAGAGACTGTGAGAGAGAACTAACGTACAGCGTGGTTGGTTTGGTTGAACATAAGATATATTGGTGGAACTTTGCAACAAACAAAAAAATTCAGTGTGTAAATCAAATTACTACAACTGAAGATTAAATTCAGTTCAATTTTATGAATAAAGTACATAATAGAAAGAAAAGAAAACCACTGAATCAGACAACTGACAATATAATGTAAAAAAATGGCACATATCTATCAAAAGAAAGAACGACTTACAGGAAATGGCAACGGTCATAGTCTACGTTTTTGACAAAAGGTACAAGCCACCTCAACTTTAGAGGATTGAGATGCGCATGCGCCTCTTCTTTTGACAATCAAGCTCCAGCAATCACTCATTGATGGTATGAAAAATGCCTATAAATAGCAGTGATTGAGGTCTCTAAGCACACATATCATAATAACAAAGTACGCCATCTATAGAGAGTGTTGGAGTACTTAGAAGGTTTCAATCGAAGGAAAATTACAAATTATTCGGTGGCCGGAGATAATGCTCGATCTACTTCCGCATATTGTTTATCATGTTTATAAATGTGTAGAAACGTGATTTTTGAGAAAAAAAGAATTTAACATTTGGTATCAGAGCAATGATACATCTGCCTTGAAACTTTGTTTTTCATTTTCTGGAAATCCGATATCAGAAAATTTTGAAAAATTTCTTTATGAAATTTGCATAAGAAGCTTGAAGATCGGATAAAATAATATTAAAAAATTAGCTGATGATTTCTTCTGTATATAATTGGTATGAGAATTTTGTTCTCCGTTGCACTTTGAAGTTCTCGGCTGAAGTACTGAAAATTGTAGAAGGTTTCTGAAATTTTGATATAAACAGAGAGATTGCTCAAAGTTGAAGATGAAATAATGCATTCAAAAATCATTTACGTAGACTCCTTTCATTGAGTCATTTAATGATATTTATTTCATCACATGACATGTTTTATATTTAATTCATTTCACAAAAATAACGTATAGTATTGAATTTAAAAGTGAGCCCACACAAAGTAAATGTCTTCAATTTTTCTTTTAATTGTGTCGGTAAATTTTTCATTTTTTTTATTTTTATTTTTTTGAAAATAAATAAATAACAATTAATGTGTTATTAAGTTATATATATAATTCGGTATACATATAGCATTTAGTTAAATTTCTAAAGTTTATGTATAATTTAATTTGTGCGTAAATTTTTATTCTGTTATATGTATGTATAATTTGTTGTTTATGTGTATATACATACAATATTGGGTGGAATAATATTAATGCACTAAAATTAAATTAAAAATATTGCTTTTGATTTTCTGCAATAGTGTGATAGTTCAAATCATTATAGTTCACAAATTATTCATATCCAATTATTATTATGTTTACATAATTTTATATGAAAATTAATTTAAAATGTGAATATAAAGTTATTGAACGAAAAATTTTGGCTTATAAAGATTTCACATAAATGTGGATAATTAAAATGAATAATAATTATAAGGTGACGTAAGAAAACATAATCTGAGGGAGTTCTTCATAGATCGGTTTAAACTGCCTTGACTAGCCACTGGTCTTCCTAATGAACGTTACTATGTCTAAGGTTAAGTATTTAAATGGCCTTAGCCCTACTTATCTTTCATGAGAGCACTTTTGGAAAGTGTTGATTGTGTTACTAAATAATTATTATATAAAGCATTAAATAAAACCAAAATTTTGTCCAGTAAACCGTATAATTTTAAATAATTGAGAAATAGTCACAAAATCCTTAATTATGATGAATTAAGTAGATTTGGATCATATAATGTACAGTAATTGTAATTAATTATATAAACATAATAAATTTTATCTCACATGGATTTTTGTTATATTTATATAACTAATTAGGTTAAATATCAAAATTATATTTTTCTTAATTTACGCACCCGCGTTAATGGAAAATATATTTTGATAGTTTTATCATAAAGTTCTAGAAAAATCTTATTGAATTATAATTTTAGCCCACATGCAAATTTTATGTTACTAGATTTTTAAAACATGATTTACATAGGTAAAACATGATATTACCTCACAATTTTAAAAAATAATAAGCATATTATATTTTTATACAGTTATGCAACCTGCAAGTTTTTCTGATATGAAATATGACATTCACGAACTCAAGGGCGATAATTATAAAATATGGAAAGAAAAAATTCTTCTACAATTGGGGTGGATGAATATTGATTATGCTATACGGAAAGACGAACTATCTCTATTACTGAAAACAACATTCCAGATGTTGATCTTTATGAAAATAGGAGCGATCTAATCGACTCTGTGTCATGTTCATAAAGACCAAAATCTCTGCTGGCATATGTGTTTATGTCGATCAAATAAAATTTTCAAAGAATTACTGAAGATTATTGATGAACAATTTCAGTCTTAAGATAAGGCACTTGCCAGCACCTTAATTATGAAATTCTCTTCATTAATGCTCATCAGTGTGAGAGGTGTAAGAGAGCACATCATAAAAATGCGGGACATAGCTGCTCGACTCAAGATACTTGAAGTTGAAAATTGTTTGAAACTTTTCTTGTGCGCTTCATTTTATGAACTTTTCCACAACAATATGGACCCTTCAAAATTTATTACAACACACATAAAGATAAATTGTCAATAAATGAATTAATGACCATGTGTGTTCAAGAGGAAAGAAGGTTGTTAATGGAAACGAGTGATAATGTTTTTATGACTACACAAGGATAGTATAAGAAGCAAGCCAAAGTCAAGGAAAAAAGGGAAAGGAATAATTCCACCCCAACATCAAGAAATAATCCAGGTGTTTCTTCTATAAAAATACGGGACAGATGAAGAAGGATTGTATTAAGTTTAAGGATTGTCTTGAAAAGAAATGTATTCCTACTTCATTTGTTTATTATGAATCTAATATGGTTGATATTGTTCATAACACATGGTGGATTGATTCTGGTTCTACAATCCATGTTATAAATACCTTGCTGGGTATGCAAAGCCTCAGGAAATCTCAAGGAAATTAGCGGAACATCTATTCAGGAAACAAGATGTATTCGTATGTGGAGGATATTGGGACTTGCTGCCTTGTATTGGATTGTGGTTTTATTTTAAAATTGGAGAAAACATTTTATGTTCCTAGTTTTTCTAGAAATTTAATTTCGGTTTCAAATCTTGTACCCCTTGGTTATTTCTTTCATTTTTTGGATAAATAAATAAATTTATTTTATAAATCAAATATTGTTGGAAATGATATAATGATTGATGGTCATTTCTCTATTTATTTACAAAATAATAACACCACTGTGCATGTTCATAGAGGTATTAAAAGATGTGTTATAAATGAAGATTACTCTATATTGTGGCACAGGAGATTGAGACACATCTCCATAGAGAAAACTAAAAGATTAGTGAATGATGGAGTTGTAATGCCCGAGATTGAGGCGTTGTAATCTAAAATGATTCATTGATTAATTGTAAGGTAATCATAGACGAAAGAGATCAGACCGGGATATCCGAAAAGGAAATTGAAGTATGAATTGAGGATGACATGATATTGAAGAGGACGTGGGATAGTATGAACAAAGGTTGAAAACCAGTAGGCATCACGCACATGCGCGGAGAAAGGCGCGCATATGCGCGAAAGACCATTCGCGAGGACAGAACACCTCGCGCATATGCGCGAGAAGGGACGCGCATATGCGCGAGGCAAGTACTTGGAATCATTGCCGAGACAGTAAGTCTCGCGCATATGCGCGAGACATGACGCACATATGCGCGAGCAGGTGTTGTCCAAGAAGCCGAGTCCAGAGAGTTGGGCGCATATGCGCTGAGATGTGTCGCGCATATGCGCCAGCAGTTGTGAAGACACGCGCCGAGACTTAGGGTCTCGCGCATATGCGCCGGTTGATGTCGCGCATATGCGCGAGACGTGTAGATTGTAGGATGCGCCATCTGTCCTTGGCATGCATATAAAATATGCAAATTGGCTCATTTCGTGAGAATCAGCAAGCAAGAATCTAGAAAGCTTCAGAAAAGTTGTTGAAAATCCTTACGCCTTTATATTTCGATCCGTCCGTCCGATTTTGAATCTGACTTTAGTACTGTGTTCCTATCGACGCAAGTTACCACTAGACATTGAGTATTGACAGGCATTGAATCCGAGACTTCGACAGAGTCAGATTGATATAAAGAAAGGTATAAATAAATGTTGATTCGGGATTGCACAACTCAAGTTAGCTTTAACTTGAGTTTCCCAAAATCACATACTAAATGATTATTGCATTTGATATTTGCAATGCTTGATATTGATATGATTATTCTATTGATTATAGCAAAGCATGAGTCAGAGTTGGGCAGACCCGCCTAGTCTTTGGTAGAACTGCCATGGCATAACCGCCAAGTCACTGGACTTTTTGATATATATCGATAGACTGAGGAGAAGACCGACTCCTATTGCAGATCTTCGATATAGACAGCCAAAGTTTGGGACTAAGAACGTACCACCATCTAGCTAGGGTAAATTAGATGGGAGAACGTTGTGTTCTTATTCAGATCGGGATCCCTAGATTAGATTGAGTCGAGTCAGAGTCTAGGAGTCACAGAGTGTGATTCAGAGTTTGTATTGATACATGTTGTTCAGATTTGATACATGTTATTGATATGTGTTTCATGCTTTTATATATGCTTTTATATGACGGCATGTTTACATTGTTTATACTGGGATATTTATCTCACCGGAGTTATCCGGCTGTTGTCGTATTTGTATGTGTGCATGGCAACAGGTGGGACATGTTCAGGGTCGAGGAGATGAATGGAGATCGTGATTAGAGTGGAGACTACGGACTTGATTAAAGATAGGGTTTAGACACTTGAGATTTAGATGTTAAACCTTAGTTGAATGATTGTATGTAGTACAAGACTTGTACTTTTATACTGATATGTATATTAGATTGAATTTTATTACGTTCCGCAATTCATATTGTATTTTAAAAAAAAAAATTAGACCATGTTTATTATTAGTGATTAAATTGTCCCAAATGATGATTAAGATTATGATTAGCGTCCGGGTCCCCACAGGAGTACTTAATACTTTTGATTTTATTGATTTTGAAACTTATGTGGACTGCATGAAAGAAAAGCAGCCAATAAGTCTAAAAAGGTACCAAAAAGAGTACATAAATATTAGAAATCAAACATTTAGATATTTTTTGTCCAGATATGGACATGCAAAGTCCGAAATACTTCATCTCTTTCATTGATGAATAATCACCATACATGTATATCTATATGCTTCATAAAAAAAAACGAAGCACTAGAAGCTTTTAATGTGTGGAGAAGCAATGTGGAAAACAGATTAAGATCGCGAGAACTGATAGAGGTGGAGAATATTATGATAGATACGATGAGACTAGACATGCACCTGATCCGTTTGCGAAGTTTCTCCAGGAACATGGGATTGTTGCCCAATATACTATGCATGTTTCTCCGGACCAAAATGGTGTAGCTGATAGGTGAAACCAATTATTATTGGACATGGTAAGAAGCATGTTTAGTAGCTCCAAACTTCCTAAATCTTTGTGGACTGAAACTCTTAAGACAGATGTGTATATATTAAATCGAGTTCCAACTAAGGCTGGCCCAGAGACGTCATTTGAATTATTTAAAGGTTGGAAACCGAGTTTGCAACATATACGCGTTTGTGGTTATCCTTCAGAAATAAGAGTTTACATCCCACATGAAAAGAAACTAGACCTAAGAAATATAAGTGGATATTTCATTGGATATACCAAAAAATCCAAAGGATACGAATTCTATTGTCCATCTCACAACACTATAATTGTGAAATCAAGAAATGCAGAATTTCTTGAGAATGACTTGATTAGTAGGAGTGATAATTCAAATGACATAGTTCTTGAGAAAGATCACATTAATTCACAATCCTCTTATTCAAATGATATATTGGTCGTTATTCACACCTCAAGAACAAACGGGTGTTAGGCAAACGATTACTGAAGTTCCACAAATCGTTGATGAAATCCAGTAGATCAAGTTGTTAATGAAGAACAACAAAAAATTATTGATCAACCAAAAAACTTGAGGAGATCTACTAGAATAAGAAGATCAGCTATATCTAGTGATTTTGTTGTGTATTTACAAGAATATATCGGACTTTAACATCGGAGCCGAAAATGATTCTGAAACGTTTTTACAAGTCATGAGTTATAATGAGTCAAAATTATGGTTTAATGCTATGAAAGAAGAGATGAATTCCATTGTATTTAATGGAGTCTAAGATCTTGTTCAGTTGTCTGGTGGTGTAAAAGCCATTGGATGTAAATGGGTCTTCAAAACAAAGAAAGACTCATTAGGCAACATTGAAAGATATAAAGCAAGACTCGTTGCTAAAGGATTTACTCAGCAAGAAGGAATCGACTACAATGAGACTTTTTTTCCTGTATCTAAGAAAGATTTTCTCTGTATCATTCTAGCATTAGTTGTAGATTTTAACTTAGATTTACAATAAATGGATGTGAAAACAGTTTTTCTCAACGGAGAATTAGAGGAAGAGGTTTATATAAAACAACCTGAATTATTCTTCTCTAGTAATTGTGAGCACTTGGTATGTAATCTTAAGAAATCTATATATGGATTGAAACATACTTCCCGTAAATGTTATTTGTAATTTCATGATGTTATCTCTTTATTTAGATTCGTAGAGAACATCACTGATCAATGTATATATCAGAAGGTCAGTGGGAGTAAGATTTGTCTCATTATTCTATATGTGGATGATCTATTACTTGCAACCAACGATAACGGTTTGGTATATGAGGTGAAACAATTCTCTCTAAAAACATTCATATTAAGGATATGAGTGATGCATCTTATGTCATTGGTATTAAGATACATAGAGACAAAATTCGAGGTATTCTAGGTATGTCTCAAGAAACCTATGTCAACAAAGTTTTAGACAGATATTGGATGAAAGATTGTTCACCAAGTATAACTCTCATTGTGAAAGGAGATAAGTTCAATTTAAACCAATGCCCAAAGAATGACCTAGAGCGGGAACAAATGAAAAACATTCCTTATGCTACTGCTATCGGAAGCTTGATGTATGCTAAGATTTGCACTAGACCTGACGTTGCATTTATTTTTGGTATGTTGGGAAGATATCAGAGTAATCATGGTTTATACCATTGGAAAGCTGCAAATAAAGTGATGAGGTACCTTCAAGGGACCAAAGATTATATACTTATACTCAGACGAACTGAGAATTTGGAAGTAATTAGCTACTCTGATTTAGACTACGCTGGCTACATTGATTCATGAAAATCCACTTCAGGATATATTTTATGCTAGCTGATGGAGCTGAATCTTGGAGTGGAAGCTGAGTTCGTATCTTATTTTGAGGCAACCTCACATGGTGTATGGTTGAAGAGTTTCAAGGCTTAGAATTATGGATTTTATATCTTAGCCATTAAGAATATATTGTGACAATTCAGCTTCTGTTTTTATGGCTAAAAATAACAAAAGTGATAGTCGAAGCAAGCACATCGACATTAAGTATTTGGCCATAAAAGAACATGTTAAAGATAATAAATTAATTATCGAACACATTAGCACTAAATTGATGATTGCAAATCATTTGACTAAGGCATGCCACCATTGAAATTTAAGGATAATACAGAAAGAATGAGACTTGTTTCTTCTATGTAAGTAAGAACAAATTTAATGAAACTATGATGTGATATTTTCTCATATTTTTTGTGCACACATTCATTGATTTGAGATATATCAATAAATTTGGAGCTCGAATAAACATAGAGTTTATTCATTAAGCTATACAGATTTGAGAGATATAATACATTGTGATACATAGAAGATAATAATCGTTTTAAGATGACATATCACCATGATTCATGTATTTTGTTTTCTCCCATGAAAGATGAGATATGAGCCAAGTAGGAGAATGTAAGAAAAAATGGCAAATATCTATCAAAAGAAAGAAAGACGTGTAGGAAATGACGACAGTCATAGCCTACATTTTTTACAAATGGTATAAGTAGCCTCAACTTTAGAAAATTGAGACGCGCATGCACATCTTGTTTTGACAATCAAGCTCCTGCAATCATTCATTGATGGTATGTGAAAATTTAACGTCCGATTCTAGCAAGTGACACTAGTCCAGACGCAGGCTTCGAATTTGTCATGAGACTGAAATCACTAAGAAGACCGTTAGAAGAGGCCCGGGAGGGTGTCCCGGCGTAGCCCCTCCAACGCTCAAGTCAGAGACTGAGAATATAATGAGAGAGCAGCTAAGGGTGCTGTCGAAAGTCAATATAGTGAACGATCCATGAATTAGAAACTCTAACCTGATATTTATAGGAGAGTACCTGGGCCTATTACGGGCCTTCTATCTTGGAAAAGGATGGGTCGGGATCCAAAATCCGGTTTGGGCCTGATCTTGATGGACCTATTCATGGGGTATCAGTATAAGAAATGCCTATAAATAGCAGCGATTGAGGTCTCTAAGTACACACCTCATAAGAACAAAATACACAATTTACAGAGAGTGTTGGAGTGCTTAGAAGGTTTCAATCGGAGTAAAACATAAAACTTACAAATTATTCGATGGCCGGAGGTAATGCTCGATCTGCTTCCGTATATTGTTTATCATGTTTATAAATGTGTATAAACATGATTTTTGAGAAAAATTTTAACATATAAGATACATAGAAACACACATGCTTGGAATGCTTGCATATACGAGGCATTAGTACCATTAACTATATTATTTAAACCTCGTGCGTACAACTAAGAACTGTCTGAAACTTTCTCACGGGGCCAGAGGTGATATATTTCGCTACATCAGCACAGCATTTAAGCTTATGTGCTTCTGCATCAGGTATTTCAACAGAGAATTCTTCCTCAAATGCCATAACAAGTTCTGTCAAGGCTCAAATCCTTTCGAAAATCAGCCGTTTTTGCGACCTGTGAAGTGTGATATCAAGAGTATGTTACTGATTGTCTTTTCGTTCAAAACACGCTGTCACAAAATTTAGATTCGGCATGTCATGTTGAGGAAAGGGCACTACCAGTTGGATATATAATCCTCAGAGGAAAACAACAGCAGCACAAGAAAGAAAGCATTGCTTATTACCTTAGCTGTATCAATCTTGTCAAATTTCTTGAACCAAACCAATTACACGATCCATCACCTGATCTTGGTTAGTGCTTGTGGCAATGCTGTATGTACGCAGCAGCTTGCGCATGTCTACACATTCCATATAGATATTCTCTATCCGAACGCCCTTTTAGATAGACTCCAATTCTCACGCGACTTGACTAAAATAAAATAATAATATCACATTTTGATTCCATCTAGATTGGAACACCAGAATGTTTTTGCACAACATAAATATTATCACTACAATATATCCTGTTTGATTGAATATTTACGTAAATAATTATATAAATATTATAGATGAATCGATTTTCCCATATTTGGGTCGAGTTGTTTATATTTGGTCCAGTTTTCATGTTTGAGTTGATGTTTTTATATTTGGCTCGAGTTTTACATATTTGGGACGAAGTTTTGTGGTGAATTCTTTAGTAGAGTTTTATGTCTGGGTTGAGTTTGTAGTGAAGTTTTTGGTTTGATTAATTTTGGATTTTTATTTTTATTTTCATGCATAAAATAATAAAATTAGTGAGTCCCTCATTTTGATTTACAACGCGATATGGATCTGTGTTGCCCCGAGAATTGATGATTATGGCCAAGTTGGCCAGATTGAAAGGTAAAGAATTAAATAGTTAGGAACGAACAATTGAGGATCATGAGTTTTGATGTGAGACGTGCCATTTTTTAAATAATTTCTGTAATCAATTTAGTAAATGGTTAACACAGTAATTTTTTTATGATTAAATTTTGATAATTGTTTTCCTCGTGTAAACATGAAGTATCCCCGATTTTTCACACTTATCGTTGATGTTAATGATAATTTTTAGTGACTTTGTCCATGGTAATAAATGTCAATTATTTCGTACACATCTTATCGATTCATTTAAATTTATTTTTGGGTTTCGGATAAAGATGCTCATCTAAACAAACTTTATCTAATATAAGCTGAAACTATATAATTTTTCTGGCCAAGAAAACATCGAATTTATCTTCAATATTAATAAAAAAATTTATTATTGATTAGCCAAACTTTAAATGGGCTAAGCCCATCAAACACTAAACTCAGCTCGAATTGCAGTTGATTTAAATATTTAGCTGAAAGTTCAACATAGTAATGTATCATCATGATAGGTTAATGTTTAGATTTACGATTGTTGCTGCTCAGGTAGATTGGATGAGCTGAGTAGACAATCTACCAAGTAGAGATGTGTAATGATGATGCCCAAGTGGCCTGACCTGACCTGACCTGATGGGATGAACCCAAGTGGCATAGTCTACTCTGATCTGACCTGATGGGATGAGCCCAGATAACCTGTTCTGGCATGTGAGTACCCTTGACCGAGTAGGATGAGCTCGGGTTAGACAATCTACATACATTCAAGTTAGTACAGGGTTCACTAAGTAGAGAGAGAATTTATTTAATACAGTAGAATGAATTATCTTGTGTATCAAATGAATGAACAAACTAAATTATTTATACGAGAGAAGATTATCTAGATTATGACGCGTGGACACTCTTCTTGATTAGACATTTGCCCATGCCTTGTCCACTGATGGTTGTTTATGTCTTACCTCTAACAACTGCCAATGCCCTGTCCTTTGTCAATAGGCATGGCGACCCATATTGTTCTGGTCTTTTCATAAGCACTAATTGACATGCTAATGATTTCGAGGCACGGTGACCCATACTGGTGGGCCCATCTCTTTGTGGTTGGTCAAAGTGGGAAGAAACCCTATCTGAAAAGGTCTTTGATGATAATTAAGTAGATTAACCCTAGTCGGAGAAGATGAACCCTGGTCGGGTGAGCTAAACCCTAGTCGAGGGAGATGAACCATGGTTGGGTGACCTGAACTGTGGTTAACTTCTATTCGGGATCTATTCAATTTCTCTGGAGCAACTTGGAATCTAGTCTTGTTTTGGTCATCCCTTCTTCTCTGAGTCCAAGGACGTACCCGGACATCGTCATTACACCTCTCCGCTCGGTAGATTATTCACCCCACTCACCCAATCCACCCAAGCAACTATTAGAGCAGGTGTCTAACGATACAACTTGTGGATTGAGCTTTACTAACTTTGATGTAAAACAATATTTATTTTAATAATATTTTATTGTTTTATCCAATTATGTTGTATATTTTATATGTATACCTGTGTATACCCATGTAAGTCTCATAGATGAAATCCTTAAATATATAATAGGTACCATGAAATATGTCTCATAACATAAAATCATTAAACTCATTAGAAAGTGCATCATATATTCTAAACATGTTTCTAGTCGATTCAACCGTCTAAAATAAGGATAAAGATCGCTTGAACTCGAGACTAGCATATGTGATGAAAATGTCATGTTTCATTAGTAAATGCATGAAGATATTCATTCATACATATGGATGATCACATGATGATGCGGTAAACAACTTTCCCTCAGACTGTCCAAGTTATTCTCATTTATCGAGAGGAATAGTCTGTGGTTATGGTTATACACCATTAGTCTTTTAATCCAGGGACAAAGTGAAAGCTCTGCGCACTAGTATGCACTTTGAGCCATTTACGACTCAATTGAGGGTCATCGGGTGGCGAGGTTGGATCATGAAATATTCTAGAAGGGTCTAAAATTAAGTAAATAATAAGTTAATTAAATAAATAAAATAATGGTTAAAGGGGAAGGTGAAGATCTCGGGATGCATGACGTCTCACTATGATTTTCATTTCAAAAAAATTATGCTTAGTTCTTGTATTCAATATTTGATTATCAATGAAAATTCATTTTATCACTTTAAATATGAGTGGAATTCATTTATCTAAGCTTGGAAAGGATGAGGCCCCAACACTTTATCTAATCCCGAGAGACATGAGGCTCTGACATTTTATCTAAGCCTGAGAGACATGAGGCTCCGACACTTTATTATAAGACCGAGAAGGTATGAGGCTCGGACACCTTATTCTAAGCCCGAGAGACATGAGGCTTCGACAATTTATCCAAGCCCGGAGATATATAAGGCCTCGACATCTTATTTTAAGCTCGAGAGATGAGGCCCCGACACTTTATATAACCTCAGGAGACATTAGGCACCGACACTTTATCTAAGTCAGGGAGACATGGGGCCCCGGCACCTTATTCTAAGTCCGAGAGATATGAGGTCAAGACACATTATTCTAAGTCCAGGAGGTATGAGGTCTCGACACCTTATTCTAAGCCCAGGAGGTATGAAGCCCTGTCATTTTATATAAGCCCGAAGAGATATGAGGTCCCAACTCTTTATCTAAGCCTGGGAGGGATGAGGCCCCAAAACTTTATCTAATCCCCTGTAAAATGAGGCTCTGACACTTAATCTGAGTCCTAGAGACGTAAGGCCCCGACACCTTATTATAAGTTCGGAAGGTATGAGGCCCTGACACCTTATTCTAAGTCCATTATTGATGAGGCTCCGACACTTTATCTAATCCCAGGTGACATGAGATCTCGACACCTTATTCTAAGTTCAGGAGATATGAGGCCCCGACACTTTATTTAAGCCCGGGAAACATGAAGTCCTGACACCTTACTTTAAGCTCGGGAGGGATGAGACTCTGACATTTTATCTAATCCTGTGAGACATGATGCTCCGACACTTTATCTAAGCTCGGGAGATATGAGACTTGGACACCTTATTTTAAGCCCGAGAGGTATGAGGCCCGACACCTTATTCTAAGCCCAAGAGACATAAAACCTAAGTTACTTTTCAACACTTGAAATTATACAAAGTGGGACTACTAGTCCTCGGTCAATGATCAAGGCCCAGTAGTAGCATCTGCACTAATATATTAAGATCGAAGACTTGGGAACCTTGAGATATTTTTTGGGGATAGAAATAGCAAGATCAAGCCGTGGAATATGCTTGAACCAAAGGATATACACACTTGAATTAATATCGGAATTAATATCGGACATGGGATTATCTGGTGTTGAAGTGTATGAAACACCAATGGAGCAGAATGTCAAGTTTACAACAAAAGAATACGAGGGGAGTGCAGGGAAAGAAAATTCCAACGATCCAGGGGCATTTCGTAGATTGATTGGTAGGCTCATATATCTCAATGTGACTAGGCAGATATTTGTTTTGCAATGCAAACACAGAGCCAATTTATGAATCATCCTAAGGTCTCTCACATGGAGGCAACAGTAAGAATTTTACGGTATTTAAAGACAGCACCAGGTCAGGGACTTTTATTTTCAGCCAAGAGTGCTTTTTCCTTGTTTAGGGCAGTTAATTTAACTTATCCGATGAAAATTAAACTTTTTAAAGTTAAAAATCAAACTTTTTGAAAAATTACATGATTAAAATTCAAAATATATTAACTTACATTACTAAAATTACAAATTTTTTCTAAATTTGCGGTAGTTAACTTGAATGATAAGACTGAGTCAAGCTTTTATACAAGAAGTTTTAGCATCTCCTTCATCTTTCACACCAAATACATGCCGTGCCGGTGGCAGATGACTAACAACCTGGTATATTTTAAGAGCGGAGGCGAGGCTGTCTTTGAAAAAGCCTTGTCCTCTAAACACGTCTTTTTTTTTTTTATCTGAAAACCGGGCACCCTTTAACCACGATTCCTGGTGCAGTGGGACATGTAGCCAAAGGGCAATGATCTGGACTGGATCCCCACCATTTCACTATCTTTCCCTCATTCTGAAGGGCAAAAAACAACAGAACACCCATGAATGCTGTTCCAGCATCCAATGCAGCAGATAACACGTAATTATACTTCTGCCACCAGTCTTTTCTGTACTTGAACACAAAGTAGTTGAATATGGTTCCGGTCATGATCCAGCTAGCTATATTCGTCGGAGTTGCTGGTGGCATTCCAGCGAACCCGTAAGATATAACAGGTATGTTGATCAAGGGAATCCATTTCTTTTCTGGGAAAATTCTGCTCAGTATCCAAACAGGAAGTGGCAACAGGGCTCCTATGAGGAATAGCCAGACCAAGTTTCGGTACATTCCTCCCACTCCAAAGAGTCTTTCGGGTCCTATTAGACCCCAAATGACTGATGCATCAAATGTGACTCGAAATTTGGGACACGTCCAGGGACTCTCGGGATGTAAAGCCTCGACATCACATATGTTCTCGATGCTTTCCATCATCCACCACGCGATTCCAAGGTTCACTACACCAGAAACTAGAGTTCCTACCAGCTGGGAAAGAGGAAAATGTGTTATGAAAGAAACAAATTATATCGAATTCGAGAAGTGAAACGAGTTCTTGTGTGTAAACCTGAGCTGTATACATGCATCGAGGAGGGATTTTCATGTAGTGGCCGAGTTTGAGATCGGCTAGGAAAGACAGAGCATGTATTGTGCTTATTCTCCCGTAAATCTTGAAAAGCAGGTTCGCAATTGGTTTTCCTGGGAGTATGAAGCCAATTATGAACTGCGCAATTATGTCATATCCTGGTTGCTGCATGGTTTTTCACCAAGAATATGAACTCAGTTTCCTTCAAAACCAAGGTTACGATATATAAGGCAAAACAAGTCGTTTATTACCTGGTTGGTAGTGGCTTGAATGACTCCAATCGGAAGAGTTACGACCCAAGCCAAACAGAATGCAAATATCAGTCCCCACCATGGAAGCTGCACGTCATCTTTCCAAACAAAGGACATCATCAGGGACAACCCCATGCTTACGAGTAATAAAACCAGGTACCACCATTGAGGAACTTGCTTGTATCTTTTCATCAATCTCGAATGTACATCTAGTTTAATGTTCGTTACGGCAGATTTGCTCTGCCTCCATATATCACTGCACAATATATATCATGAATGGCAGTCCAATAAATTTCGAATGATATGAAGTTCTTTGGGATTTTTAGAAAGCGCTTAAGGAAAACATAAGTACAAAAAGCCAGAAAATATGATTTTTACGTTTTTGCTTGCCTTCTTTCTCAAAAAAATAAACATATTTTTACAGTACCATATTTTTAATCTTAAAACTGTTTCTACGTTTTTTTAACAAAATCCTTTCATATCTGAACTTGATCGTATTAAATTTCCGAAGTAGCTAATTACCTGCCATGAAACAAGGCCACATGAGTGAGAGTTGCTGTAAACCTTGCGAACCCTGATCCAATGGAGAGAGCAAAAAGCGGGCTAAGGTAGAGTTTGCTATAGCTACCATAAGCAGCAGCATTAAGCTCATATTGTGGGGTTAAAATCTTGGTAGTATCATATTTCTGTCCACTAGAAGTAAATAGCTGGTTTGAGAAGATGGGAAATTTCCGAGCATCGAAAGTATTGAACTTCCAGTAGCATACAGGGACGATGATGTATATAAACATGACGAATCCAGCCATAACATTCAGAATCGAATAAAAGGGTGTCACCAAAGGGCTGCCATGGTAAGCAGAAATGCCGGCCCAATCGAGGGTGAAAGCACCAACACCGAGACCGTGGTATCCCGAACCGATTTGCTGGGCTGTGATACTATGAGGCCACACCCAACATACCCATGAGAAAAAGGTTAAAATTTGGAATAGGTATCCAGGGAATAAGTAATAGGCAAAACTGGCAGCCATGAATATGAGGAAAAATTTCATTCTTGTCATGTCTGTTGACTTGGGTTCCTTTTCGTGAAGTGCCCTGCAAAAGGTTACGTGACAACACAATTTTCAGCATAATTAGTATTTGATTCTATGTGGATTACCATGTAAAAAGTGTACTACTAATTGATGAGTAACCTTCACTGTAATCTTTAGTTTTGGAATGGAACAGTCGAAGAATTTGGAACTGATTTTCCACTCCTTGATCATAACTTTTCAAGGGGAATATCGTCCATTGAACCAGCTTGGTTCAGTGGTTTTATAAAGGTAAAGCTCAGCATCGTTCTACAGTTGGATGAGGTGTTGATCAGGCCTCTAATTAAAATTTTATATCTAGTTTTTCTAAAACTATAAATTTCATATGCCTAATTCTCGAGATGATCCACAAAAATTTTGATCAAGAAAAGTTGCAAATAAAGTTTGAATCATTTTATGTGAATGCATCGCGTTTCAAATAGCAGCATTAAATCATCACAATGAGACACTTTATTATCCAAAGAGATCAAAATAAAAAAAAGCAAACCTAAAGAGAGAAACTTGAGCAAGATTCGATGGCCACCACATCTCAACTGGATCCACCAAGTATTTTCTCAACATTCCAGCCCATCCATATCCCACTATCTGCGAACAACAGATTACAGGGTAAACTGCGAAGCTTGACCAGGACTCAAAGATCTTGGGTTCGAGCCATAAAAAAGAACACCGAAGCGTTATCGGTGATCTCTTACCACACAATGACAGAGATTTAGACCAATTTTCTTCTATCTTGTTTATGATTTTTCCTCAAAGTTTACAAGAATGAGAAGAAACAGACATTAAGAACAAGATTGGAGCCACAGGTAGAGAAAAACATTTCAAGCGCACCTGAGTTGTCAAGACAATTAAAAGAGCGCATATAAAACTCAAGCTCTGCTTATAGTAAGTTTTCATCACAGTTATGGCACCAATGGAGTACGCATCGCCGCCGCCATACGACACCCCGCAATTGGCCATAACCGTGATGATCACGTGCTCCTTTATATTAAATGGCCCCGGGTTAAGACTGAATCTCCACCTCCCGAACACCGTGAAATTTCTCTTCGGCAGCGTCGCCGCCATGAATTTGCCGAGGGGCAGCGCCATTATTTGCATGAGTATAGCGGAGATAGTCAAGGGTTGCGTCCTGTATATGAAGAATGTGTTGAAGAAAATCAAGATCGTGCACAAGGTTATCCCCAGGACCCATGCACGGAATGTCATGACGGGGAGCGTGGGGTCGTCGGTCTCCGGCACCACCAGCGCCACCTCCTCCACGGAGCATCTCTCTTCGGCCGCCTCCTCACCGTTGGCGGCAGGTTTGGCGGTGGCGGAGTTGGAAAACATTAATGCTACTGTTGGTGAGAGCTTAAACTTGGAAGTAATAATAGATTACTCTGCTCACATGTATATGTATATATAGAGAGTGTGGAAGAAGAAGAGGTGAATTAGAAAGTGACATTATTGGTGAAATGCTTGCGCCTTGTTTGGTCACGTTTTTGTTTTTCTAGTTTTATTCCCCGAAAATAAAAATAAACGTGAACATCTCATTTTATGTTCAATTCTTTAAAATTATAAATTTACTTCTTTTCAAAAGTTTAGCATCACTATTATTTTAAATAAACTTTCCTTATATCCAATAAAATACTTTACTATTGTGTTGTATTGTTTAATTCGAAAAATATGATATTTTCAAATTTTATAACTTTTTTATTATGATCGTGTCAACTTATGAGATAGCAATCATCTATTTGATGTATAAGTGACATCGCATAGGTAAACATGAAGGTGAACACGGTGAGTGAGACAATATATATATATATATATATATGTTTTTGAAAACACATAATTTAATTTCTTTTATTTGTATAATTTTGAAAACAAACACGAAAATTTAATCACCTTAATCGAATTAACAGATTATTTATAATCAAATTACTAAAATAGATAGCTTAATATCGAATACGGAACTAATTTGGTTCATCAATTTGTCGTTCGGTGGGAATATGCTTAATGCATTTCTAGATTAACATCACATCATGAATAATCATTGGTTAGTCTATGCAAAGAAGTCTCTTACCATTGATTCCATTTGCCTTCAAGTATTTTTCTTTTTATTTCAATATTATTATATCATTTTCGTCTCTTACGTTTTTTTAAGTTGACATATATAATGATGATCTAAAATCTAACATTTATCACATCATAAATAATAAATAGTTCAAGTATAATATAGAATAATCCAATAATCATTTTCATTTATTGAAGATAACAAGGCGATATTTGGATTAATAGTTTGTGTGTTTTAGGGAAAAAATAATCAGATACATGTTAATTTTATATTAGTAGGCATGCTTAACCCGGAACCGTCCTATTAAGTCTGTTTAGATCCGGATTTTGGGAATCAAAATCAGCACAAACCTCTAAGGATAACAGTTTGGAGTGGTTTATCCTTAGGAAAGGGCAACTGTTGGAACCGGCCTGGAACCACTGAGTTTTGGACCTATATCAGATCGGTTTCATGTATAGAAATCGGAACCGAAACAGGTCTGGAATCAGGAACCGAAATCGGTGACCCGATAAACATGAATATTTCATAATACGAATTTAGGTGAAGTATTTACTTATCTATATATAAAAAAAAAGTTATTTTATTTTAATAACAAACCAAACATAACCTATTTGTTCGCTCCCCCAACTTACCGTTAGGATAACCCATACTAATCACCAATATAAAACAAGATGTAATCAATACTTTGCATGGCTCAGAAATCAAGACGGAGTGATTCATATTAATATTATGTTATACTCTATTGTTATATCTTAAACTCAAAGTGAATTTTGAAAGTCTATTGTCCTGCTAAACAAGCGTTTGGGATTCAAATCTTGTGAATGGAGAAAATAATAGATTCGACTCGATTCGATTCGATTTGATAACCAATGTCATTGTGGAATCGAAGATTGAAGAACCTAAAAACGATGTTTTAATAATTTTGGACCTTGATTAAATTAAAGTTCAATCCATGTGTATTGAATTTTTTTCTTTGATTATGCGATCTGATTTGTCACTGTTCCTTAAAAAAAAACCATAAATCAGTAATAATATTTGAATATCATTTTACTTCACCAAACGTTAATAGACCACTAACGCAATTATTTACATGGGAAGAAAAAAGTGAAAATACGTTGGACTAAGGGGAACTACTTTTGGGGCGTGTGAGTGCCACGAGTTGTCAGAACCTGACACGCTTTTGGACCGCAGTCGCATGTAGCAACCCATGTAGGACCCACGTTTGACCCGACACGTGTGTCCGGGTGCACTGACGGACCCATTGACGCCGTCACCTGAGGACAACAACATAGACGGGACCGTTAACAAATTAACGACGAGCACGTGCCATAAGTATGTTCATTTAAAATCAACTCTAATTCTAATCTAATTCTAAATATCTTGGTTTTCTCGTTCTCACTTCTCTATTCTCCACTCTTGACTTCATCCACCGTCCACCCATCTCTCATCAACAGTCGAGATGATGTATGCTCATGTTATGTTATGTTATAAAAAACATGTATTGATTGTATTCAAACAAAACTTATACATTTGTGATGTGTGTGATTTTATATTTTTATGCATTTGTGTAGACTGTAGTGTTCAAGAAAAATTACATATATAATTAAAGTTAAATCAAATTTTTTTTAAAGCTAATCGGTTAGTTTGGTTACCGACCGAATTAACCGATTTTAATTCAGTTCGATTTTCATAGGTTATGAAAATTAATTGGGTCGGTTCAGTTATGAATAAATATTTCGGTTCGATTCCGAACCAACCGAATGTTCACCCCTATTGGTGGAGCAGCGGGGTGAGAGGAGAGTGTGTTCGTCCTAATAATTTTATTCTATATTTCTATTTTATCCCGTGTTTGACTAGAATTCTACAATAATCGAAGTTAAAAATAATTAATTTATTCATATACTTCAACTTATTATCCTCATAGAATAAATTTTTAATCACCTCATTTTAGGACACATATGATTATAATTTGTTGCTAAAATATCAAAACACCTGTAAAAACAAACATTACCTACTAATTTTGTAACATGGCGTTTTCAAAGATGACAGAACATACGGTGAGACAGAAGACCCAAAAACCAGACCAGTTGATCAAAGTGAATCTGTCCGGAATTTGACTTCACTGACTACTCGACAAGTGCATGTGAACCCAACGTTTTAGTTGGTGTGTTCCAATCAGAATTAAGCTGATCATCAGTATACCTAAGAATGCCAAAATTATATTGTGCAAGGGTCTACTAGCTCTTCATAATTACTAACATAATCGTTTGCTATTACGAATGTGATACAAACTGACGCGTTCGACTCAAATATTATAAATTATTAATGTTGTATATCGTCGTGATTTCCATATATATTGATTTGTCATCATTCATCGTCTTATCTTATGAGTCAAATCTAATATCTAATCTAATCTAATACTATTATAAATATATGAGTTTGAATTGTGAGCTTATCTTTTTACCCTTTTATTTACTTTATAATTTGTCATGTTCCTTTGGTTTTTTAAGTAATTTCTTATGTTAGTTTAATATGCTAATTAATAGAGTACTTAACTTTTATTTGTGAGTTTTCTTTTTTACCCTTTCATTTGTTTTATATTTGTCATGCTCATGGGGTTCTTTAAGTCATTTTTCATGAATTTAGAATAAAGATATTTTCAAACTCTTTATGTGTCAATAGAGATACATGATTGAGAGAAATGTTTGTATGTAAGTTATTCCAAACATTGTTTTTAAGCTATTTATTCTATTTTTTATATATGCTGCTAAATAAATATTACTAAATAATATGCTTCATTTGATCATTTTTTGTTCTTGCAATGAGATGAGTTTTTTAACATAGCATTACATGTTTTGGTGTTATATGTTATTTGTATTGATAATGTTGTGTTTGGATTCCTTATGTTATTTATTTGTTCACCGAAAGAAAATATAAAACAAAACCATAAATTCCACAAAAATGATTATTTTAAATTTTTGTTACTTGAGATATTTTATTAATTCTTAAACACATTGTGGGGACCCGGACGCTAATCATACTCTTAATCATCATTAGGATAATTTAATCAATTAAAATAAACAGGGTCTAAATTTTTATTTTATTATTTTTTTTAAAAAATGCGGAACGTAATGGAAATCATACAAGTATACATATCAGTATAAAATAAGGTACAAGTCCTGTACCGCATATATTCAATACAACTAAGGTCCAACAACTAGCTATCAAGTGTTCAAACCCTATCTACAGCAACATCAAAGTCCGTGGTCTCCACTCTAAACATGATCTCTCGTCATCTCCTCGACCCTGATCCTGTCCCACATGTTGTCATGCACACATACAAACACGACAACAGCCGGATAATTCCGGTGAGAATATAATCCCAGTATAAATCAACGAACATGCAATCATATAATCAATATAAAGCATGCAGCAATTATAAGATATATATATCAAAGTCTAAAACATAAATAACGTCAAACTATCAATCATACTCGTGACTCCACGACTCAGACTAGACTCAATCCTAGTCTAGGGATCCCGGTTTCCAGACGTTGGTATTCCTATATCGACCAACAGTAATAGAAGAAACTCTGATTATATCCACGTCGATATAACCAAGCATCCGGTGTCTTGACCTATCCGTCACAGACTGTGGCACTATCGCCAATACACTATCTTGTGACATCGTGCAATGTGCCCGTGGCGATCCCACCACTATCAGGCACTTCTGTCACAAGATCACTCGACTAATACTCATCTAATACATGCTTCCTATAAATCAATAGAACAGCATATAAAATCAAATCAATGCATATAACAACAATAAGTATGTGATTTAGGGATACCCAAGTATATCCCACTTGAGTCGATCTCCCAATACCACATTGACTTATACCTTTCGTTCGTAGTCTCGGTCTGAAGCAATATCAGTTCTGAACTCAAGACTGTCTCTGTAAATCTGAAACGACATAGCGAGAATCATAATATCAATATTCAATTCTCAATTCAATGCTGAATCTGATTAATCTATATTTAATTCAAGTCAACGGCATAACGGCACAATCCCGAGATCCCCGTCAATACAATATCATCAGATATCAATTACAAATCATAACCCATATCCGATACAATCCATAATCAATCAATAATCCAAATCTGTCCAGTTTTCAATCAATATAATCAGAAAATCATAACAATTCCATAATCAGTCTGTTCTTCAATCCGGTTTCGATTCTATGATGTGTAGTATTCCCAGAACACATAATAATGATCAAATAATAATTTCTCCAATATCATAATTTCAAATGATAACATAACTCAATAAAACTTACGTCCAGTTGTAGCTGTCGATGAGAGGAGTACGGTACTGTGTCCGGATCGAAAATCGGATAAACGGATCTGGTAAAATCACCAATCTATTGTACGAAGGATTTTGACAAATCTCTGTAGCTTTTCCTCAGTTCTTGCTGATATACAATGAAGGAAATGAATCTTATATATCTCCAGCAAACATGGCAAAGACAAGTTTCATATTCAATTCTCATAATTGCACTTTAGCCCCTGAAGTCTTAACTATTTGCAATTTGGTCTTCAATAACTCTTTTTAATTCCATTTCAATCCTAATTAATTACAAAAACCATGGAATCTAATTCAACATTCCAAAATTCATAAATTAAATAATCTCGGATTAAAATGATAATATCTCGGGCCTTACAATTCTCCCCATCTGAGACATGATTTCGTCCTCGAAATCGTAGGCAGTCAAATCATATCAGATAAGAAGATATAACAGAAGCTAAAATACAAGACTCACATCAATGAAATAACTCTGGGAAATCCTGTCTCATATCTGATTCAGTCTCCCAAGTAGCTTCTTCAGTGCCATGACGAGTCCATTGCACTTTCACAAGAGAAATAGTCTTCGTTCTAAGTCGATTTTCCTTACGATCGATAATCTGGATCGGTTTTTCGACATAACTAAGACTTTCATCAAGCTCGGCCTCATCTGGATGAATAATGTGAGAATCATCGGGGAGATACTTCGGCATCATAGATACATGGAAGACATCATGTATCCCAGATAATGAAGGCGGTAATGCGAGTCGATAGACACGATCTCCTATCTTCTCGAGAATCTCATATGGACCAACGTATCGTGGAGACAACTTCCCTTTCTTGCCAAATCTGACAACTCCTCTGAAAGGCGAAATCTTCAAAAATATTCTGTCTCCTGCCTCAAATACCAACGGTCTACGTCGAATATTGGCATATTTGGCTTGTCTGTCCTGAGCTGTCTTCATTTTCTTCTGAATCAGCTTTACCTTTTCTGTCATCTCTCTGATCATATCAGGTCCAATCTCAGGAACCTCAGATATATCATCCCAATACAGAGGGGATCTACACTTCTTTTCGTACAATGCTTCAAATGGAGCCATCTCAATACTCGTCTGATAGCTATTGTTGTACGAAAACTCGCAAAGTGGCAATGCCTCCTGCCATCCAGTGCTAAAATCAAGCACTACTGCTCTCAGCATATCTTCCAGTGTCTGGATCGTCCGTTCTGACTGTCCGTCAGTTTGTGGATGATATGCGGTACTCAGATGCAACTTCGTACCTAGAGCCTGTTGTAAACTCTGCCAGAAATGCGAAGTGAACCGAGGATCACGGTCTGATACAATCGACTTCGGCACTCCGTGCAATCTGACCACCTCTCTAACATAAATCTCAGCCATCTGGTCATACCTGTATGTCATCTGGTACGGAATAAAACATGCTGATTTGGTTAATCTATCAATCACGACCCAAATCGCATCACCACCTCGGGAGGATCTCGGTAACTGCGTCACAAAATCCATGGAAATGTGATCCCATTTCCATTCAGGAATCGATAAACTGTGCAGTAGACCTCCTGGTTTCTTTCTTTCAGCCTTTACCTGTTGGCAATTCAGACATTTTGACACAAATTCTGTGACATCAGATTTCATTTGCTTCCACCAAAACTGTGTCTTCAAGTCATTATACATCTTTCTGCCACCAGGGTGGATACTGAATCGACTGTTGTGCGCTTCAGTCAATATCTGCTGTTTCAACTCTGAAACATTTGGCACAACAAGACGTTTATTCACATACAGTACATCCTCACGTACCTAAAACTCTGATTGATGACCTGATCTGACCATCTCAATCGATTTCTGAACTTTTTGATCAACTTTCTGAGCCGCTTTAATCTTCAAAATCAGCTCTGGTTCAGCTTGAATAGCATATAATCTCAACGGTCTACAATATGTCTCAAATACCAATCCAGACAAACAGCAGTCTTTAATCAAATTTGAAACACCTATTGTCGATAAGGATAAAGCACATACCTTTCGACTCAATACATCCGCTGCTGCATTGGACTTCCCCGGATAGTATTTGATTTCACAATCAAAGTCTTTCAGTAAATCTAGCCATCTTCGCTGTCTCATATTCAGTTCTGATTGTGAAAACAGATATTTCAAACTTTTGTGATCAGAATAAATTTCAAATTTCTCACCGTAGAGGTAGTGTCGCCATATCTTCAAAGCAAATACAATGGCTGCCAATTCAAGATCATGAATTGGGTAGCGAGTCTCGTGTGGCTTTAGCTGTCTCGAGGCATAAGCAATCACATGCCCTCGCTGCATCAACACACAACCCAAACCTCTGTGAGAAGCGTCACAATAAATCACAAAATCACCAGTACCTGATGGGATAGTCAGTATCGGTGCACTGGTCAATCTTTTCTTTAATTCAAGAAAGCTGGTCTCACATTCTTCAGACCAAACAAATGGAGCATTCATCTGAGTCAAATGAGTAATTGGCTTGGCAATACTCAAGAAATCTTTAATAAATCGACGATAATATCCTGCCAAACCCATAAAACTGTGAATTTCGGGTACTGATGTCGGTCTCGGCCAAGAAATCACTGGCTCAACCTTACTGGGATCAACTGATATACCGTCTCCGGATATAATATGCCCCAGAAATACAACCTTTCTAAACCAAAACTCGCATTTTGACAGTTTATCATACAATTTCTCAGTTCTCAGAATTTTCAACACAGTTCTCAAATGTTCTGCATACTCAATCATATTCTTCGAGTAAATCAAAATATCATCAATAAAAATAATCACGAAATCATCGAGATATTTCTGAAATACACGGTTCATCAGACCCATAAACACAGCTGGAGCGTTGGTCAAACCAAACGGCATGACAATAAACTCATAGTGTCCATACCTGGTTCTGAACGCTGTCTTCGAGATATCATAATCCCTGACTCTCAGCTGATGATATCCAGATTTCAGATCGATCTTGGAATAAATAGAAGAACCCTGCAACTGGTCAAACAAATCATCTATACGGGGCAATGGATATTTATTCTTTACCGTTGCTTTGTTCAGTTGCCGGTAATCAATGCAGAGTCTCATTGAACCGTCTTTCTTCCTCACAAACAACACGGGAGCACCCCAAGGAGATACACTAGGTCGGATGTATCCCTTGGCCAATAAATCCTCCAACTGATCCTTCAACTCTTTCAGTTCAATCGGTGCCATTCTGTACGGAGCTCTAGAAATCGGAACTGTACCTGGCATCAACTCAATGCTGAAGTCTATCTCTCGAATCGGAGGCAATCCAGGAATCTCGTCTGGGAAGACATCAGCAAACTCACACACCACTAGCAAGTCCGCCAATGATGGACTCGACTTCAGTAAATCAACTGAATAGACAAGGAATCCTTCCGCTCCTTTCTGCAATAATCGAGTCATAGATAATACGGATATCAAAGGAATTCTGGCTCGAGAACCCTTACCGTAAAATTTCCACTCCTCAGCCATCTCAGGTCTGAATCTCACAATCTTGTGGAAACAATCAACTGTAGCTCTGTACTTGGTCAACATATCAATTCCGATAATACAATCAAAATCAGACAACCCAAGCACAATACAGTCTAACTCAATCTCATGCCCGTCATATCGTAGTATACAAGATCTAACAGAAGTCACTGATACAAGACCTTTTCCAAAAGGAGAAGAAACAGATACTACAGTAGATAGGGACTCAACAGGTAATGCATGCATCAATGCAAATCTCTCAGAAATAAATGTATGTGATGCACCAGTATCAATCAATACATAAGCAGGGTAACCAGAGATAGAACAGTTACCTGCAACAACATCATCAGGTGCATCCTGTGCCTGCTCCTCAGTCAAAGCAAACACTCTGGCTTGCTGTCTCGGAGGCTGGCTCACTGTCTGGCTTCCTCCTGGCCTCTGCTGTGACTTAGTAGACGGTGCTGGCTGGAAAGAATGGACAGCATATGGTCGTCTCTCGGTCTGAGCCACTGATCCAGATGACTCTGCTGCATGGGATCCTGTGCACCTCTCTGGGGACATACTCGGGCAAAATGTCCCTGCTGCCTACAAATACGGCAACTGCCGAACACTCCTCGGCACTGCTCAGTGGAATGCTTCCCTCCACAGGTGCTGCAATAGGGTCCTGTATAACTCTGGCCCTGACCTGTCTGTCTCGAGCCATTAGAACTGGAAGAACTGCTGCCAGACTTCTTGAACTGCTTTCCCTTAGCTTTCAGGAAATCTTTCTTTCCACTCCCACTGCCACTCTCAAATCTGGGAGATGATGGAGGCATCTGTGGTCTCGGTGCTGAAGGCACAAACGAAGCTCCTCTCTGTCTTATAAGACCGGATTCGGCTCCCTTTGCTCTGTTCAGGGCGTCAGCAAAGTTGTTTGGTCGCCCAGTGTTCACCAATGTAAATATCTCCGGATTCAAGCCATTGATGAACTGATCAGCCACCGCTTCTTCATTCTCGGTCACATGTGGTGCAAATCTCAGTAGTGTAGAGAATTTAGACACATATTCCTCAATGTTCAACTGCCCTTGTCTCAGATTCGCAAACTCAGCACCTTTATCCTTTCTGTATGACACAAGGAAGAATCTCTGATAGAATTCGGTTTTGAAGCCATTCCAGGTAATAGGCGTACCTCGATGCTCCAAGGCCCTCTTGGTCGTAATCCACCAGTTCTTTGCAACGTCATGCAACTGGTGCCCTATCAGTTTCACTCTTCGCTCATCTGTATAGTCCAATGAGTCAAACATCATCTCTATGTCATCTCGCCAACTCTCACAATCCACTGCAGTCTCAGTATCCTTCAGAGTCGGTGGATAGAATGACTGAAATCTCTTTAGAAGTGTTTCCATCGGAGTTGCTGTGACATCCATCGGAGGATTTGAAGTACTACCCTGTTCTGATATTCTTCTGGGAGGCATATCTGATTATCAAAAAGATTAGTAATCCCAAACAATAATTTTGTTTCAGTCCTCCTCCGATCATCTTACTGCTGATTCAGAATCGGTGCTGATTCATACTCATTAATACACATTACCATATCAATTCAGATAAATCAAGTAACATGTATTAAAGCAGTAACGCATGCTAGCATATCAAAAGCAAGGAAAGATAACTCAATCTAGCCCGCTCACTAGCTTCTTCTATCTCAGTCTAAAGGATCTATCGCTCTGATACCACATGATATGGGGACCCGGACGCTAATCATACTCTTAATCATCATTAGGATAATTTAATCAATTAAAATAAACATGGTCTAAATTTTTATTTTATTATTATTTTTAAATGCGGAACGTAATGGAAATCATACTAGTATACATATCAGTATAAAATAAGGTACAAGTCATGTACCGCATATATTCAATACAACTAAGGTTCAACAACTAGCTATCAAGTGTTCAAACCCTATCTACAGCAACATCAAAGTCCGTGATCTCCACTCTAATCATGATCTCTCGTCATCTCTTCGACCCTGATCCTGTCCCACTAGTTGTTGTCATGCACACATACAAACACGACAACAGCCGGATAATTCCGGTGAGAATATAATTCCTAATATAAATCAACGAACATGCAATCATATAATCAATATAAAGCATGCAACAATTATAAGATATATATATCAAAGTCTGAAACATAAATAACGTCAAACTATCAATCATACTCGTGACTCCACGACTCAGACTAGACTCAATCCTAGTCTAGGGATCCCGGTTTCCAGACGTTGGTATTCCTATATCGACCAACAGTAATAGAAGAAACTCTGATTATATCCACGTCGATATAACCAAGCATCCGGTGTCTTGACCTATCCGTCACAGACTGTGGCACTATCGCCAATACATTATCTTGTGACATCGTGCAATGTGTCCGTGGCGATCCCACCACTATCAGGCACTTCTGTCACAAGATCACTCGTCTAATACTCATCTAATACATGCTTCCTATAAATCAATAGAACAGCATATAAAATCAAATCATGCATATAACAACAATAAGTATGTGATTTAGGGATACCCAAGTATATCCCACTTGAGTCGATCTCCCAATACCACATTGACTTATACCTTTCGTTCGTAGTCTCGGTCTGAAGCAATATCAGTTCTGAACTCAAGACTGTCTCTGTAAATCTGAAACGACATAGCGAGAATCATAATATCAATATTCAATTCTCAATTCAATGCTGAATCTGATTAATCTATATTTAATTCAAGTCAACGGCATAACGGCACAATCCCGAGATCCCCGTCAATACAATATCATCAGATATCAATTACAAATCATAACACATATCCGATACAATCCATAATCAATCAATAATCCAAATCTGTCCGGTTTTCAATCAATATAATCAGAAAATCATAACAATTCCATAATCAGTCTGTTCTTCAATCCGGTTTCGATTCTATGATGTGTAGTATTCCCAGAACACATAATAATGATCAAATAATAATTTCTCCAATATCATAATTTCAAATGATAACAGAACTCAATAAAACTTACGTCCAGTTGTAGCTGTCGATGAGAGGAGTACGGTACTGTGTCCGGATCAAAAATCGGATAAACGGATCTCGTACAATCACCAATCTATTGTACGAAGGATTTTGACAAATCTCTGTAGCTTTTCCTCGGTTCTTGCTGATATACAATGAAGGAAATGAATCTTATATATCTCCTGCAAACATGGCAAAAACAAGTGTCATATTCAATTCTCATAATTGCACTTTAGCCCCTGAAGTCTTAACTATTTGCAATTTGGTCCTCAATAACTCTTTTTAATTCCATTTCAATCCTAATTAATTACAAAAACTATGGAATCTAATTCAACATTCAAAAATTAAATAATCTCGGATTAAAATGGTAATATCTCAGGCCTTACACACATATTACATGTTTTTAGTTTGCTTAGATTACTTAGTTTGAAGCGAATTAAAAAATATTAAAAATGATGAAATGTTTCTTCGTTTTTAGCTTATATATCAGAATATTAAGAGATATTTTTTTATTGGGACAAATGTATTTCTAGACTTTTGTCTATAAATCAGTATTCAAAATTTTTACAACATTATTATATTCTCTATTCAAATTTTTTTATTTAAATTGATTGAAGGTATTTGAATTTGAGTTTTTATATGCTTGATTATATTATTTTTGTCGTATTATTTATTGTGAAATTAATAGGTGGACTAAAAAAATTAGTGGATCTATGAGTCCTCTGGTAGACGAAAAACATGGATAAATTGTTAAAAGAGATAATATCAAGTAGATTTTTGGCATACAATTTTGTTCTAATTAAATGATTATGCATTATTCTAAATTTTAATTGTATCACAAGTTAACGTATGTTTTGTCGTTGCCAGATATATTTTGTCAATGGTCTAATATTTTTCTTTGATTTAAGAAAAATTATGTGACTTCGTATTATATTTTTATTTCTTAAGGTTTTATTAAAGGATTTTTCATGATGATTTGAGGCACAATTTTTTCCTTTGTGTGTTTTTTTAAAAAGTAAATATTTATGAAACCATGACGTTAATAAGACGTCTTTTCTTTATTTGAAAAAAATATTGAAAAATTTATAAATTTTTTGAAAAATATGAGTTAGTATTTAATTTGAAAGTGATTTATGCTTTTTGTTGCTCGTATGTACTTCAACTTCTTTGTTATTGTACTAAATAAATTATTTTTGAACTTTGAGTTATCATTTTTTTATGAAGGTTGTTTGTGTCATGAATTTTTAAATTCATTTTGTTTAGTATTGTTGGCGGCAATTGATTTTTCTGATATTCTATTATTTGTCTTGTTGTTTATATGAAAATATGTATGAGAGTATACCAATCAAAGCCACATATTTTGGGTCTTATGTTCTACGAAGAGGGTAATATATGATTTCTGTGAATTATATGATTTATTGGTTCTACATACGTGTAGTTAAGAAATGAATCAAATTTTGAACAAAAATTTTATGACAAACACAGTGGATGAAAAAAACATGTTAAAAAAAATAATGTTGCGTATTACTATGTCCCTATTTCTGTATGATATAATTCAAACACATTTTTTTAGATATTTGAAATTAGGTATAAATAAGTGACATGAAACATATGCATATATATTTGAAGGCGTATTTAAAGCAAAATATTAGGATAAAAAATGATTCATATTTAAATTTCAACGCAACACAATGAAGAAGAAATTGGAAAATTTTATGTGTAAACCTTTAAGGTTTATATAGTGATTATGTTGCTACATCATGGTTTGCAACATACTAATGCCATATAAAATATCAATATTTCTCAAAGAATAAATAAAAAGGAAAAATTCTTAATTCAGAAAAAAAAATACATGAAAAAAATTGTGTATAATTTTCATTTTATTTTTAATGGTACGAGAATAATTCTAAAACTTTGTGGACACAATAGATCAATTTTGTGCATTTTTAGTAAACTGGGACATTGAGGTATCTCCAAGGCTGCACCAAAATGGTGTTTTGGTGCAACCTTTACCTCTCCCATGGCAGCTGTGCTATTTCACCAAAATAGCTCAGCCCCCCTCACCTGCGCCAAATTTGGCGCATGGTCATTTTTTTATTTAATTTTTTAATTTTTTTATTTGTATTTATTATGTTTATTTGTATACAAAATTATAAATATTATTTAAATAATAATATAATATTTATTTATTTTTTTAATAATTAGATATTTAATCATAAAAAAATAAAAAACTAATTGTTGATTTTAAAAATTTTTTTATTTATGTTAATTAGTAATATTTAAAAACTAATTTAATTTAATGATTTTTAATTAATATAATTTAATAAAAATACAAAAAATTAACATAACTTAAATATATTAAATAAAATATAATAATTAATATATGTAAAATAAAAAGAATATTTTGAGAATATTTTTTTTGGTGTAAGATTTGAAGTAAATGGGTTGGAGATGGATGTTGTATTTGGTGCAGAAAACGCACTATTTTAGTGTAAAATTTGCACCAAAATAAATTTTGTGGTTGGAGATGACCTGAGCCGGTTGCACTTTATTTCTTCCAAAATTATCTCGATAGATTTCGAGGTGGCTAAGAGGTTGTTTTTGTCTATTTTTTAGTTAAAGTGGCTAACAAACTAATTAATGAGATATATGATAGTAACATAGAGAACTACTCGCCAAATAAATTCAGTAGCCGAATAGTGAAATTCAAATTGAATTATACAATATTTCATCAAATTATTTTTGTCTATTATAAGATGCTCATGAGATCTAAACAGTTGTATTATTAGATGAGATATTGAATAAGACAAATACTTTGATATATATATTTGAATGATATCTCATATACATATCTTAATTACGTTATCCGTGTCCTTCTCAAGATTTTTAAAATACAATAATTAATTTTGTATGTCGTTCCACAATATATAAAATATTATAAAATAAAATGTAAAATCGATAGAATAAAATTTGTTTTGTTTATGAGATTGAAACTATATCATCCACAGGATATGATGCACGCAATCATTGTTCCAAATCTTCTAAAAAATGACGAACGAAATGACTTTCCTGAATTGCGTCAAATTAAACGATGACACAATTCTATGATATAGTCATTTGAAAAGATTTTCAATTTTTTTTCTCACACTGATTGAGAAATAATTGTTAAAAATTTATTAAACTTATAGCTATATGTTGATAATATCGATATTAAATATATAAAAATGATATTACAAATATCACGATGTTTGAAGAAATTACAGCATCATTCATTGGTTATGTTGTTGAAGAATATATAGGGTATACATACTTTTAGTCACAAGTAAAAATCAGTCACGACTAAAAACAACATTTATTCTTATGAGTTATAGTTCATGATTGTCAAAAACTGAAAAATCATTCAACAATAAAATAAATATTTGAAAAATAAGATTACTGGATAAAAATAATGTAGAAAACCGAAAAAACATCCTGATGGGGAAGTAAACTACGAGCATGTCAGATCCCAGATGAGGGTTTTAAATAACATAATAGATGTTAAAGACGATCATATACTTGCTGAGTATACCAAAATGGTTATATGTATATTATAACAAACTACGACAAAGAGTTGTTGAGTTATCAAAATCAACCAAGAAGTATATTGAAAAGTGTGTCATGTGCATAAGATAACTTCTCCGATTCATATACCGTTTATGATCATGATTTTTGATTTGTGATTTGGTTTATTTCAATTAATAAATGTCATTAGCCATATTTTAATTCATTTAAATATTATCAAAATTTCGTACTTATATTTCAGCAATTTAGTTGCTCACGTGCAACGCACGTGCACTTTTCTAGTAATTTAAATGTGTGTGTATGCACATGCATATATAAATGGTGTAGATAGTTTTTAATAAATGTAATTTAATTGTATTTTTATTCTCAAAATTAATTGTGCCAGGGATACATGAGAATGAGTTTTTTTTTAAAAAATGAAATGGTTATTTATTTATTTTTTGGTTTGAAAGATTACAAAATAATTTTAAAATAAAGACCAAACGTTGCCTTAGTAACTGGTCTAGTTTCCCTTAACAAGAATCAAAAATTTCAGAATGCAGGTTTCGTCTCAAATTCTTTCGCTTGAAATTCTTCTTTTATGTATGTATATCTTTCAATTCAATGTAGACGTTCTCTTATTATTTACATTATCTCGATCTTTCAGATTGACTAGAATGATTTAATCCACTCAAATTCGATTATATGAGTTCGCAGCCTCTATTCATAGGTTCATACTAGATAAACTTTCGTGTTGAAAGCAGTAGCCTGCAAATCACGTTAACTAGGTAAACAACACTAGACAAGTCTTGTTTTTATACGATAGGTTCGCCCAAGAAGTTGTTGACAGAGAAATACAACATGTGAATAATTGATAACAAGTATACATGATACTCCACCAACTTGGACACGGGAGTATATATTCTCTTTCAGAAGTATATGAGTTGTGTTACAAGATTTTGTCTATTACTAAATTGATTGAATGTTTATGGAGTAGGTCGCCTTATACCAGATGCTCAACAAAAATACTAAGGAATTAGGTAATTGAGCTAGCTTCCTGGCTGCCTCCACCACTAAGCGTAGACTCGTATGAGAGTCGCGATCGAACATGTCAGAATGGAAGCTATAAACGCATGGAACAAAGACAGCACAGTGAGTGGCAACTACTTGCTCCAACCCCACATTTTTCCTAAAGTGGAATTGTGGGAGCACACATTATTGGATGTGTGAAAATGATCGATGCAACAAAAAAAGAAATTCCAAGATTACAAATCGAAGGGCGTAGTTTCGAGGCCTTTGCCAATCACCAAGAGCACGTATAATCTGTAATATTCAAGCACAATCAACCTTAATTAATCACCACAAGCAACTTATCCAAAAGCACCTAATAGTCGAAAACAAAAGGTTCTCACGGAAGTATAGGTGTCAAGATTACGATGAAAATGAACTTTAATTGAAAGATAGGTTCTTACCAGTGGGGATTATATCGAGATCAATCATCGACAATGGTTGAGCTCAACTTATCATTAGAGTATTTACTCGAGTGTATATCTCTAACAATCTACATTTATTTTTACGTGTGATATTAGTAATTTTTTTTTGGATTAATGTAAAAAAATTAATAAAGACAACTGAATGCAATTTTATAATAATATTTCAAAGTTAACATCTCATTGACCAGTCGAGAATGTAAGAGAAGAGAATAAATTAAGTCAACTTTGCATCGATCACGTTAATAAATATCTATATATGGGCTTGGTAGTGTCTGAAATTTTTCTCACAAATCATGTTTTTATATATATATATAAACATGATAAATAAAATGCGGAAGCGAATCGAGTGTTACCTACGGCCATCGAGAAATTTGTAAATTTTCTGATTTTCTTCCGGTTGAAGCCTTCTAAACACTCCACCCTCTCGTTAGATGGTGTATTTTTTTTTCTGAGGTGTGTGCTTAGGGACCTCAATCGCTTCTTTTTAAAGGCATCTCGTACCATCGATGAGTTATTGCGGGAGACTTATTGTCAAAGGAAGATGTGCGTGCACGTCTCAATTTTCTAAAGTTGAGGTTGTGTACTCATATTTTGTCAAAATTTGTAGGCAATGACCGTCGCCATTTCCTACACGTTTTTTTTTCTGATATGAGCCATTTTTCTTACATTGTCCACTTGGCTCATATATCTCATTTACCATATGAGAAAACAGAACACATGAATCATGGCGATATGTCCTCTAAAAACGAGTATTATCTTCCATGTATTACAATGCATTATGTATCTCAAAACTATATAACTTAAAGAATAAACCTTATGTTTATTAGAGGTCCAACTTTATTGATATATCTCAAATCAATGAATGTGCGCACAACAAATAAGATAAAATATCAAATTATAGCTACATTAATTTGTTCATACAAAAAAATTACATAAAGGAACCAAGTCTCATTCTTTCTGTATGATCATTAAATTTCAATGGTGGCATGCCTTTAGTCAAAGGATCTGCAATCATCAATTCAGTGCTAATGTGCTCGATAAGTAACTTCTTATCTTTAACACGTTCTCGTATGGCTAAATACTTAATGTCGATGTGCTTGCTTCGACTACCACTTTTGTTATTTTTAGCCATAAAAACAGCAGCTGAATTGTCAAAATATATTCTTAATGGCCTAGATCTAGAATCCATGATTCTAAGCCTCAAAATGAAATTCTTCAACCATACACCATGTGAGATTGCCTCAAAACAAGCTACAAACTCAGCTTCCATAGTGGAAGTAGCAGTCAATGTCTGCTTTACACTCCTCCAAGATACAGCTCCACCAGCTAGCATAAAAATATATCCTGAAGTGGATTTTCGTGAATCAATGCAGCCAGCATAGTCTGAATCAGAGTAGCCAATTACTTCCAAATTCTCAGTTCTTCTGAACATAAATATATAATCTTTGGTCCCTTGAAGGTACATCATTACTTTCTTTGCAGCTTTCCAATGGTCTAAACATGGATTACTCTGATATCTTCCCAACATCCCAACAACAAATGCAATGTCAGGTCTAGTTCAAACCTGAGCATACATTAAGCTTCCGACAGCAGAAGCATAAGGAATGTTTTTCATTTGTTCCCGCTCTAGATCATTCTTTGGGCATTTGCTCAAATTGAATTTATTGCCTTTCACAACAGGAGCTATACTTGGTGAACAATTTTTCATCCGATATCTCTCTAAAACTTTGTTGATATAGGTTTATTGAGACAGACCTAGAATACCTCTAATTTTGTCTCTATGTATCTTAATGCCAATGACGACATAAGATGCATCACTCATATCCTTCATATCAAAGTTTTTAGATAGAAATTGTTTCATCTCATATAACAAACCCTTGTCGTTGGTTGCAAGTAATATATCATCCACATATAGAATAAGGAAACAAATCTTACTCACACTGACCTTTCTGGTATATACATTGATCATGATGTTCTCTACGAATCCAAATGAAGAGATAACATCATGAAATTTCAAATACCATTGACGGTAAGCTTGTTTCAATCCATATATAGATTTCTTAAACTTACAAACCAATTGCTCACCATTACTTGAGAAGAATTCTTCAAGTTGTTTCATATAGACCTCTTCTTCTAATAATCCATTGAGAAAAGCTGTTTTCACATCCATTTGTTGTAAATCTAAGTCAAAATGTGCAACTAATGCTAGAATGATACGGAGAGAATCTTTCTTAGATACAGGAGAAAAAGTCTCCTTATAATCGATTCCTTCATGCTGAAAGAATCTTTTAGCAACAAGTATTACTTTATACCTTTCAATGTTGCCTAACGAGTCTTTCTTTTTTTTGAAGACACATTTAAATCCAATGGCTTTTACACCATCAGGCAACTGAACAAGATCCCAGACTCCAATAACTGCCATATAATTCATCTCTTCTTTCATAGAATTAAACCATAGTTTTGACTCATTACAACTCATGGCTTGTGAAAACGTTTCAAGATCATTTTAGGCTCCGATGTTAAAGTCTGATTCTTGTAAATACACAATATAATCACTAGATATTGATGATCCTCTTATTCATTAGATCTCCTTAGGTTGTTTGGTTGATCAACAATTTCTTGTTGTTCTTCATTAACAACTTGATCTACTGGATTTTCATCAGCGATTTGTGGAACTTCAGTAACTGGTTGTCTAATACCCATTTGGTCTTGAGGGGTGTCAATAACGACCAATCTGTCATTTTAATAAGAGGGTTGTATATTAATGTGATCATTTTAAAAAACTATGTCATCATCACTCCCACTAATCAAGTCATTTTCAAGAAATTTTGCATTTCTTGATTCCACAATTCTAGTGTTGTGAGATGAACAATAGAATCTGTACCCTTTGAATTTTTTGGCATACCCAATGAAATATCCAATTATAGTTTTTGGGTCCAGTTTCTTTTCATGTGGGTTGTAAACTCTTATTTCAGAAGGACAACCCCAAACGCGTATATGTTGCAAACTCGGTTTCCAACCTTTTAATAACTCAAATGTCATCTTTGAGACAGCCTTAGTTGGAACTCGGTTAATATATACACAGTTGTCTTAAGAGCTTCAGTCCACAAGGATTTAGAAAGTTTGGAGCTACTTAACATGCTCCTCACCATGTCCAATAATGTTTGGTTTCTCCTCTCAGCTAAGCCATTCTGGTCAGGAGAACCAAGCATAGCATATTGGGCAACAATCCCATTTTCCTGCAGAAACTTCGCAAACGGACCAGGTGCTTGTCCATTCTCAGTGTATCTACCGTAATATTCTCCACCTCTATCAATTATCACAATCTTAATATGTTTTCCACATTGTTTCTCCACTTCAGCCTTAAAAACCTTAAAGGCTTCAAGTGCTTCGTTTTTGTTATGAAGCATGTAGATATACATGTATCGTGAGTAATCATCAATGAAGGAGATGAATTATTTCGGACTTTTCATGTCCATATCTGGACAACAAATATCTAAATGTATGATTTCTAATATTTATGTACTCCTCTTGGCACTCTTTTTAGACTTATTGGTCTGCTTTCCCTTATTACAGTCCACACAAGTCTCAAAATCGTAAAATCTAAAGTATTGAGTACTCCATCATTTACTAATCTTTTAATCTCTCTATGGAGATGTATCCCAATCTCGGATGCCATAGTATAGAGAAATATTCATTTATAACACATCTTTTAATACCTCCTTGAACATTCATAGTGGTGTTATTATTTTGTAAAAAAATAGAGAAAAGACCATCAACCATTGTACCATTTTCAATCAGATTTGATTTATAAAACAAATTTATTGATTTATCCAAAAACTGAAAGCAATAACCAAGAGGTACAAGTTTTGAAACTGAAATTAAATTCCTAGAAAAACTAGGAACATAAAAGGTCTTTTTCAATTTTAAAATATAACAACTATTCAACACTAGGCAGCAAGTCCCAATAGCATCCATATGCGAAGACATCTTGTTTCCTGAATAGATGATCCGCGCATTTTCTATTGGCTTCCTTAGGTTTTACATACCCTGCAAAGTATTTGTAACATGGATTGTAGAACCAGAATCAATCCACAATGTGTTATAAATCATATCAACCATATTAGATTCATAAAAGACAAATGAAGTAGGAATATCTTTCTTTTCAAACCAATCCTTAAACTTAATGCAATCCTTCTTCATGTGTCCCATCTTTTTACAGAAGAAACAATTGGATCATTTTTTGATGTTAGGTTGGGATGGAATTATTCCTTTCCCTTTTCCCTTGACTTTGGCTTGCTTCTTGTACTTTCTTTGTGTGGTCATAAAAACATTATCACTTGTTTTCATTAACAACATTCCTTCCTCTTGAACACACATTGTCATTAATTCATTAATTGACCATTTATCCTTATGTGTGTTGTAGAAAATTTTAAAGGGTCTATATTGATGTGAAAGAGTGCATAAAATGTAGTACACAAGAAAAGTCTCAGACATTTTCACTTCAAGTGTCTTGAGCCGAGCGTCTATGTCCCGTATTTTCATTATGTGCTCTCGCACACATCTCACACTGGTGAGCCTTAATGAAGAGAATTTCATAATTAGAGTGCTTGCAAGTGCCTTATCTGAAGACTGAAATTGTTCATCAATAGCCTTTAGTAATTCTTTGACATTATTATGCTGATCGACAGAACCACGCATACCAGCAGAGATTTTGGTCTTTTTGAACATTACACATAGTCGATTAGATCGCTCTCATTTTTTATAAAGATCAACATCATCCGAAATGTTTTTTTCAGTAATAGCATATGGTTCGTCTTTGTATATAACATAATCAATATCCATCCACCCCAATTGAAGAAGAATGATTTCTTTCCATATTTTATAATTATCGCCCTTCAGTTTGGGAATGTCACATTTCATATCAGAAAAACTCGGAGGTTGCATAACTGCATAAAAATATAATATGCTTATTATTTTTAAAATGTTGAGGTAATATCATGTTTTACCAATATAAATCATGTTTTAAAAAATCTAAGGACATAAAATTTGCCTGCGGACGAAAATTTTAATTCAAAATAATTTTTCTGAAACTTTATGATAAAACTATCAAAACATAGTTTCCCTTAACTCCTATGGGTAAATTAATAAAAATATAATTTTGATATTTTAACCTAATTAGTTATATAAATATAACAAAAATTTATGTGGGCTAAAATTTATTATATTTATATAATCAATTACAAAATTATAATTTTGATATTTTAACCTAATTAGTTATATAAATATAACAAAAATCTATGTGAGGTAAAATTTATTATATTTATATAATTAATTACAATTGATTACCATTATGTGTTCCAAATCCACTTAATGCTTAATTTTCCATAATTAAGGATGATGTGACTATTTCTCAATTATTTAAAATTATACGGTTCACCAGACAAAATTTTGGCTTTACTTTAATACTTTATATAATAACTATTTAGTAACATAATCACATTTTCCAAGAGCGCTCACATGAAAGATATGTAGTGCTAAGGTCCTTTAAATACCTACTTCTAGTAAGAGCAACATTTCTCAGGGAGATCAGTGGCAAGTCAAGGCAGTTTAAACCGATATATGAAGAATTCCCTCAGATCATGTTTTCTTACGTCACCTTATAATTATTATTTAACTTAATTATCCACATTTATGTGAATCTTTATAAGCCAATTTTTTTCATTAAATAACTTTATATTCAAATTTTTACTTAATATGAACAAATATGTTCATCATCAGTTTTTCTCTTCAATCAGAGTAGTGATAAAATGAAGATCACTTTTACGTGAAAATGTGGGCTCCTCATCAATTTTTCTCTTTTATCAGAGTAGTGATAAAGTGAGGATTATTTGTTCATTTGTGAACATC
Organism: Primulina tabacum; assembly: GCF_025594145.1. Lineage (NCBI taxonomy): Eukaryota > Viridiplantae > Streptophyta > Magnoliopsida > Lamiales > Gesneriaceae > Primulina > Primulina tabacum. Next base: position 45,604,600 of record NC_134551.1, read on the forward strand.
TGAAATATTTTATTTTATAATATTATATTTACATCTTACTTGATATGTTCATTTCAAATTATAAACAAGTCAATATAATTTAATATGAACATAACGTGAATATTGATTTACCAAAATATTTTTCAATACAATTTGCATTTTAAAAAACTCAAAAATAAGTGCAAGCATAATATTAAATTTGCATGTTCATAAATATCTAATATAATATCTAACATGCAAAATTAATAATAATAATAAACAAATAATGCATTCTCATTTTCATTAATGCTCTGCAGGCCATCTGATGCTTTCACGTGATTGTCTAAATTTATTTTCATGCATTTAGACAATTGCTTTAATTGTAATGTTAAATTTTGAAAACTTTCAACGACAATTTCTTTCACATGGGCCATGCTAATTACATTTGATATTAAATTCACTTATCAGAAGGAATTCAATTTGGAATGAATATATTACTTCGTCTTCTTCAAATTTCTGAATATTTAGCTCAAAACTTTTACTCTCATTTCATTAAAAAAAATTTCATGAAGCAAATCTACAATTTTTTGAGATTTCAGAAAAGAACTTCAAGGTGCAACAGAGAACGGTAAGTTTCTTAATATTTTTATGTCCGATCTTTAAATTTCAATTTTCTTACGTAAAACTTAAAATTCTTTTCTCAAAATTTTATGATATGAAAATGAATATTTTCAAGGGAGAGGTATCACTGCTATAATACCAAATGTCAAAAATTTTCTCAAAAATCATGCTTTTACATACAAATAAACATGATAAATAATATGCGGAAGCGAATCGAGTGTTACCTCCGGCCATCGAGAAATTTGTAAATTTTCTGATTTCCTTCTAGTTGAAGCCTTCTAAGCATTCCACCCTCTCGATAGATGGTGTATTTTGTTTTCTAAGGTGTGTGCTTAGGGACCTCAATCGCTGCTATTTATAGGCATCTCATACCATCGATCAGTTATTGCGGGAGACTTATTGTCAAAGTAATATGTGCGTGCACGTCTCAATTTTCTAAAATTGAGGTGATGTACGCATCTTTTGTCAAAAATTGTAGGCAACGGCTGTCGCCATTTCCTACACGTTTTTTTTTTATGAGCCATTTTTCTTACAGGTAGATCTTACTTATATGGATAGTATCATCATCCACTCAACACATTACACGTGTGTTGAGTGATGAATCATTGTCACTCATCCATACATCATAGTTTAATGAGATTTAAATATTATTGTTATTTATATTTTCACAAAAATGGCATTTTAATATAAAATAATTTTTTTTAAAATTTATTTTTTTTATCATTCTCAAAATAATTATATATTATATATGTGATACCCCAGGTGATAGGCTCGGCGCACTCTCGATAGCTCGTGAGAATTCAGGCCCAATATCCAAATAGTCGCGAGAGGTCATCTTAAGGGTTAGGGTTCATCAGAATGTCACCTCAGATCATCTAGGGACCCACCCAGGACTCCATTTATCCAAATATGTTGGGAGATAATTCAGGAGCTTACACCAGCCGACCTCCTATAATCCTATAATCTCGTTGATCAGCAAGACGTGGCCGACCTCCAAGCAGGGTCTTGGCCGATATCCCAGAATATATTGTCGCAGCGATTGAGAAGGTCTCGGCTGACCTCCCGAGCCGAGCTCCCATAAAAATCCTGGACTCACTCAGTACATGTTAGACGAGCTCATACCTCAAGGAGTTCCCACTCAGATATATGAATGTGTAGGCCACAAAAATAAAGCTCGTAGATATTTAATCTAACCTTATCTACGATTATGAGAATCCAGAGTCTAACAGATTTAGAACTCTAGAAAGATCAGAGTTATAGTCATCAAAGAACTCTAGTCACATAAGGACTCTTCTTCTATAAATATCATGTTTCAGTTATTGTTTATCCATTCATATATTCACTCATTCTGAACACACACAATATTCTCTCTGTTTTCCTATTCTCTGACTTGAGAGTCGAATGAGCTACACCGGAACAATCTTCTGGTCCCCTTCTAACGTTCTTTTTTGTGCTTCCAGATCCGAAGGTTTGACCCGAGCTTCCAAAGAGAAATCTGATCTTCCAATTTCCATCACAAATTTCATCAATATGAATTGGCGCCGTTTGTGGGAACACCGAGCGAAAGATGTAGATATGTGGGGACGAAGAGGACGAATAATAGGTCATATAAGCAATCAACGAAGAGGTGTGGCGAATCTTAGCATAGATCAGCTAGCCTAGTTGGTTAATAGGTATGTGGAAGAGGCACTCCGTTGAAATCAAGTTCCACCACTACCACCACCTCCCCCTCCACCACATCTACCTCCACCTCCACCTCCTCAAGATCCAACCCTAGGTATAATACATATGATATTCGGATGTGCAACCAACGGAGATTCAGGCAGAGCCAGGAAAGCTCATGGGATGAGATTGGAAAATCTTGGGTTAGATCTTGCTCCTAAGTCCTACCCAACTATCAGCTTCAGACTAGAGGACCTGAAAGGTATTGTGGCACCCCACAACGACGCTTTGTTAATAACCCTCACTGTCACCAACTATGATGTGGTGAGAATCTTTGTCGACACGAGAAGTTCAATTAATATTCTCTTCAAGAAGACTCTTGATCAAATGAAGGTGGAGGGCTTCGGGTCTGACCCTATCTCTACAGCATTTTTCGAGTTCAGGGAACATGTACAACCTTTAGGAGAAATAATGTTTTCCTTATCTTTGGGGACAAGGCCATGTCGCATCACCAAAATGGCATGTTTTACTATGGTGGATGCCCCTTCTTCATAAAACGGAATACTGGGCAGACTTGCCCTTGCTGATTTCCGAGCTGTGAGCTCCACCTACCATCAAAAACTAAAATTTTTGTAGGGAAGGAGGTAGGAATGGTCTACGAAGATTAGAATTAATCATGTCGTTGTTTTTTGGATGAGGTGACAGTGGAAGTAAAGAGGTCTCGAAGGGAAGTAGGGATGATTGGAGTAGCTCAGTGAAGAGTGATCCCAAAAAAAGAGGTTCAACTCACAACATAAGAAGAATCAGAGACAGTGGAGATACGAATCCAACAAAAACATCAAGGTTGTGGCCGACCTGGCCTCCAAACTAAAAACGACATGACGACCTGCCTAAAGGCAAGCTCGGATGTCTTTGCCTGGTCTGCACAAGAACTTCGAGGGGTCAAGTCAAAAGAAAGAAGAGACATTTTGGCCATGAAAAAGATAAGATAAAAAAGGAGTAGGTGAATGAGTTGCATAGAGCAGGACACATATGGGAGGTCCTTTTCCTAACATTGTTATCGAATGTTGTCCTGGTTCCCAAGAGCTCGGGAGGATGGAAGATGTACGTTGATTTCAGATATCTCAATAAGGCTTGCCTGAAAGATTGTTATCCTTTGTCAAGGATTGATCAACTGGTTGACTCCATCACAGAACATCAATACTTATGCTCGTTGGACGCCTATCAGGTATATCATCAGATCTCACTGGCCGAGGAATACCAAGATAAATTAAGCTTTATCACTTCTGAAGAGACATTTTGTTATGTGGTAACCCCTTTCGGATTGAAGAATGCAGGAGCTATGTATCAAAGGCTCATGGACAATGTTTTCTCAGCTCAAGTCAGTCAGAATGTGGAGGTCTACGTGGATGATATTTTGGGGAAGTTCAAGAGCTTGACTGACCTCATAGTCGACCTCCAGGAGACATTCGCCACTCTGAGGTCCTATAGTTTAAAGTTGAACCCTCAGAAATTCATTTTCGAGGTCAGAGAGGAAATTTTCTATGCTATATGGTAACATAAAGAAGAATTGTAAGGTCTAAGAAACTCGAGCTATGTAACCTGACTACATGCAATTTAGGGGAAAAATATTTTTTATTAAACAATTATTTTTGATTATTTAATATATGGCGTAAATAAGTGTGATTTTTGAAAATGGGCATTGGTTGGGTATTTTTACTCGTCGGGCCATATTTTTAACCGGTACGCAAAATTTAGCGAGTAGAGAGACTTTTTGAGGGTTCGGGCAATATTTTCAAGAACGTACCTAAACGAAATATTTTTCAGCAGTGTTTTTGGGCTTAATGGGATTATTTAATGCATAATGAGCCCAAAATTCTGCTTAACTTCATTATTTTTAATTAAGAGCTCATTATACACTAATTATACCACTTAATACACCATCCAAAAACCCTAAACCAATTTTACACCACACTGGCCGCCCCACCCCTTGCAGCAACAGACTCCTTCAAAAAATTCCAACAACTCCCTCTCTAGAATTCTCTCAAGTTTTTCAAAGAAGTCCTTCCCCGCCTCTCCTGTGCATCTTCTACGCGAGTATCTCCATGTTTTCGAGCGTATATACGCAAAGGCACACCTATATCTTGTTTTTCTCATCATTTACATCAATATATATTGGTTTGTATGTTTTTGCATGAGAAAATCTTAGTGGTATCATGTTGTGTAAGTTTTATTCGATTTTGACATGAAATATGCCTACACTTTTATTTGTAACTCATGTTTGAATGGTTCTTTTGCAAGGGGATGCTAGGGCTAGGTGTTAAAGGGCTGAACACGTTGAGGGATAAGGCGTCAAGTGGCTGGAGTCGAGAATCGGACAAACCTTGGTGAGAGTCCATCCTGTCTAGGGATTATTATTGATGCTTGGGCTAGTTTGGGCCTTGGGAAAGGAACCGGTTGTAGGGGAGTAGATCCAAGCCACAATGCAGTCCCTAAGGGTACTGAGACGTTGTGTAGGAGGCTCAAACATGGCTGGTCATGATCTAGGAGTCGGCCGAGGTGCATAAATCGAGTAGGGTTGAGTTTGGACTTGTTTTCTGGCGGTTCACGTACGGCTGAATGCATAGGTAGTGCTGGTCTAGGAGGGAGGCCAGGGATTGATCTTGGTCCTAGGTAACATGGGTTCAAGGCTGGTTCGGGTTGGTTAGGTCTAGGATCGAAAATTCGAGGGTTCGGTGCACTAGAGTTTTCGGTGCATGTGTGCAGAAATTTCCAGCAAGTGTCAGCGGGTTTTAAGGGGTTCAAAATGGCTGGAATTGTGTTATTTAGGGGCTAATAGGGTGTGAATAAGTTGTGGTTAAAATTTGGGAAAGTTTGGTTAAGTTTTGGGTTAATTTGGGTTGAAACCTGGGACCCCGGTCTAAGTTTTAAAACGAATCGTAGAAGTTAAAACGGGCTCAATGTTATGTCTAGGAAATGATTATAATTATGTTTCGATGTGTGTTAAGGAATTTGGTTGGCTTCGGGTCACAATTTTGATGTCCAGGAGTAAAATGGTCAATTAGGGTTTTTAGGGAAAAAATTGTCATTTTGTACTCTAGTCAAGTCAGCGGTCCTAGCAGCGCCCTGAACACTAAAATTGCACATTTAAAATGTATATGAACAGAATTCAAATAAATAAAATTGAACATGTTTACGCTTCGCTTTTGAGATCATGAAATGTATTTTAATTACATTATTTTTCACGGTTGCATGTTATGTATATGTACTTGCTATTACGCTTCAAGCGTGTTGAGTCTTTAGACTCACTAGGTGTGAATGATGCAGTTGAGCATATTGATATGGAGACTGGAGGCACCGAAGACTATGTAGGCGGGGCTGGATGTGCGCACGCTAACCTGAGGACCATATTTTTCCGCACATTATGTTTATGAGTTAGGAGTAAACATGGATATTTTTATACACTTTACTTTTGTATGTTGATGGATGACAGGACTTTGCATGTCGCATATTTGAATTATTTTAAATAATAGTCTAGGGTTTGATGATGAGATATTCTTTTTAACTGCAGTATTTTGACCAGTAGTTGAATACTTTTATTTTAAAATGTTTGATTGAGAGCTGCTATTGCATGCATGTGCTTAAATGAAATTTTCAAAAAATTGTTTACAAAAAAAATTCTATTAGTATTTTAGCAGCACGAGTTGTTTCAGTTGGTATCAGAGCAAAGGTCCTATAAAGTGTTGTGCCACCGTTAGCTTCAGCCGCTCAGTCGTCAAGCCTCAAATCTGTAGTTTGCATGTTTTAAATATTTTATTGCTCTCACTTGCATGGTCGCATGATATATGTTTTTTCAGTGATTTATAGTATATGTTTAGCTCTTTACATGATTAAATGTTTTGAAAGCTAGATTAAATTGCATGATGAGTTACGTTTAGAATTTGGACTGTATTCAGATATTATGCCTCCCAGACGCGCCCCCAGCACTGACAGACAGGATGATACTTCTGGAGGCGATAGAGGCCTTCCACCACCACCACCACCGCCAGGAGACGCAACTACCCGAGTCCTCGAGGTTATTGCGAGACTGATGGAGCAGGCGCAGCGGGCTCCCAGACCCCAGACATATATCTATGTTCAGTTCATACGGCTCAACCTGAAGGAGTTCGGGGGTACTACTGACCCTTTTGTGGCAGAGGGGTGGACACGGTAATTAGAGCTACACTTTCAGTACTTAGAGATGAGTGAAGATGACAGGGTTAGACGCGTCACCTACATGCTGAGGGATGATGCATCCCTATGGTGGGAGGGAGCAACACACGGCGTGGATTTGGCTACCCTTATTTGGGGTGAGTTCAAGGACATATTCTACGACAAATACTTTCCAGCAGATGTCAGGGGACGCCTGACGATGGAGTTCATGAGTATTCGACAGGGAAATCTATCTGTGGCGAAGTTTATCCGGAGTTTTGATAGAGATTGTCACCTTGCGCCCCTTATTGCAAGGGATACACTGGAGAAGTTTAGGCACTTTATGGATGGCCTTAGACCCACTATTCGTCGGGATATTATGCTGATGAGACCAGAAACATATGATGTTTCCACCGCCTGTGCTTTTAGATGGAATATTCCTTGAGAGATATTGACGCTGAGATGCAGCGGAAGAGACATCAGGCCCAGCAGAGCTCGCAGCCGTAGAAGAAGCAGTTCACAGGACCACCGAGGCATCGGGGGCAGCAGAAGCCCCATGGACAGTTTAAGAAGCCTGGACAGCAGAGGTCACCACAGGCTCTAGGGCTCCTAAGCCGAAGGAGAGACAGGGGTGAAAGCAGTGCAACCGGTTCCACTACGTCAAGTGTATGTGGGGGACCTTCAAGTGCTTTATGTGTAAAAAAGAGGCCCATAAAACAGCTAACTGCCCTAGGAACAAGGGCCCCATGACTGGCAGGGCCTTTGTGATGCATGCCGAGGAGGCGGAGTCTGAGCCAGACTCGACACTGATCACCGGTAACCCTTATGTTTAAAATTTTTATTTATCGCCTCGATTGCATGGGATATTATGTTTTTTGTTGGAATTATTTTTGGGATCGAGAACTTAGAATAAAATAGGTTGCATGTTCTTATACGTGGACTTAACGGTTGAAATGATTTAATTAAGAGCTTTAAGGACCCCAAATGCAATAACCGAAATTTTAGGGAACTAATTGCAAAATTCGAAAGTTTAGGGGTTGTTTCGTATTTTTTGAAATTTTGGGATTAAAATAATAATTTTCGAAATTTTAGAGCCTAAATTGAGTAGATTCGAATTTTTATGGGGGCTAGAATGCAATTTTCGAAAAAACTAGGGACTAAATTGAAGAAAATTCGAAACTTAAGGGATGAAATTGCAATTTTCAAAAATTTCTAAGGGCAGATTTTGTACTTTTCGAAGGACTTCTAGGACTAAATTGGGGATTTTTGAACATTTTTGGTTAATCAATGATAAAAAATTTCTTAAGCTTCAACACGATCAGATTTGATGGTATGTTTTGTCGCATGAATGATATATATTTCAGGAGTATCCACGTATGCATTGCTAGATTCCGGAGCTACACGTTCATTTATATCCGAGTCATTTGTCAAGCGACTAGGAATCACACCAGAGGCTATGGATTTGGGATTCAGAGTTTCGATTGCGTCCAGAGACCAGATGTTTACCTCGCAGATAGTGAAGAGATTGGAGCTTCGGTTAAAGAAAAATCAGTGCAGGCAGATTTGGTTGTGTTACCGTTGCCGGAGTTCGACATTATTCTGGGTATGGACTGGCTCTCTTTGAATGGAAATGCCATAGATTTTCGACGGAGGTTGGTATCTGTCCGACCGCCTAGTGGTAAGCCATTTATTTTTGAAGCATCCAGACACCAGCATATGCCGCACGTCATTTCTTGTATCTGTGTGAGGAAGCTCGTGAGGAGAGGCTGCCAGGAATTTTTTGCGAGTATTGTGACAGTGACCGAGCCAGACAGCCAAATGCCAGAGGATGTCGAGGTGGTCAGGGATTTTCCCAGCGTTTTCTCGGATGATATTTCAGGCATTCCACCAGACAGAGAGGTGGACTATTCTATCAAGCTGATGCCAGGTACAGTGCCGATTTCTAAGAAACCCTATCGGCTAGCACCTGCATAGATGAAGGAGCTAAAGGATCAGATACAAGACTTGTTAGACAAGGGTTTCAACCGCCAGAGCTTTTCTCCATGGGGCTCACCAGTACTGTTTGTTAAAAAGAATGGCGGCAGCATGCAACTCTGCATTGATTACAGGGAACTGAACAGGGTCACAGTCAAGAACAAGTATCATCTGCCTAGTATTGAAGATCTATTTGATCAGCTTCAAGGAGCATCAGTGTTTTCGAAAATAGATCTTTGATCAGGGTACCACCAGCTAAAGGTGTGAGAGGCTGATGTACACAAGACGGCTTTAAGGACGCGTTATGGGCAATATGAGTTTATGGTGATGCCCTTCATACTGACGAATGCGCCAACGATCTTCATGGATCTAATGAATCCCTCGTTTCAGCCGTATTTGGATTAGTTCATCATCGTTTTCATAGACAACATCCTGATATATTCGAAGAGCATGGAGGAGCACAGTCAACATTTGAGGACATCAATACAGGTCTTGCAGGACTGTAGATTATATGCCAAGTTCAGTAAATGTGAGTTTTGGCTAGACAAAGTGGCATTCTTGGGCCACATCATATCCCTAGATGGAGTGGAGGTTCACCCCAGTAAAGTTGATGCAATTAGAGATTGGCTAGTGTCGAATAGTGTGGCAGAGATCCGCAGTTTATTTGTATTTGTTGGGTACTACATGAAGTTTATTCAGGGCTTTTCTTCTATTGCGGTGACCATGACCGCCTTGACAAAGTAGAATCCAAATTCATTTGGGGATCAGAGTGCCAGGAGAGTTTTGACATGCTGAAGCAAGCATTGATTTCAGCGCCAGTTCTAGCTATGCCATCAGGGCAAGAGGAGTTTGTGCTTTATACAGATGCTTCGAAGCTCGGTTTGGGTGCAGTTTTGATGCAGCATGACAGGGTTATAGCCCACGCGTCTAGAGAGTTGAAGGTCCATGATAAGAATTATCCAACTCACGACCTCGAGCTAACAACAGTGATATTCGCCTTGAAGATATGGTGGCATTATCTGTATGGGAAGAAGTACAGGATTTTCACCGATCACAAGAGCCTTAAGTACTTCTTCACACAGAAATAACTGAACATGAGACAGCGGAGGTGGCTAGAGCAAGTGAAGGATTATGATTGTGACATTAGATACCATTTGGGTAATGCTAATGTGGTCGCGGATTCCCTGAATAGGAAGCATGCATTGATTACTCAGTTTTCGGTACAAAGGCCGTTGTAGGCAGAGATTCAGAGGTTTAAGCTTGCAATGTATGCCAGGGGAGACTACTCTAGTATTTCTACTCTGACAGTACAGCCGACACTGAGAGACATGATTCGAGCAGGGAGACTTCTGACGAGCAGCTGCAGAAGTGGAGACAGAGGGATGAGTCTAAGGGCCTGAGGTTGTTTACAGTTGAGGACAACATAGTCAAATATCGTGACCGACTGTGGGTTCCTAGCGGTGATTCTCTGAGAGCAGATATCATGAGAGAGGCCCACAATACCCCGTACTTCATTCATCCAGAGAGTACGAAAATGTATTAGAATCTTCATTCACTTTATTGGTGGCCGGGCATAAAGCAGCACATTCTGCTTTTCGTCTCTAAGTGTTTGACGTGTCAGCAGGTTAAGGCCGAGCATCAGAAACCTGGAGGGAAGCTGAGACCACTTCCTATTCCCGAGTGGAAATGGGAGAACATTACCATGGACTTTGTGACATGACTACAGGATATAATGCCATTTTGATAATAGTCGATCGGCTCACTAATTCAGCACAATTTCTACCGATCAAGAAGACTTTCACCATGACTCAACACACAGAGCTGTATATCAGAGAGATAGTCAGACTGCATGGGATTCCAGTGTACATCGTGTCAGACAGGGATCCGAGGTTTGCGTCTGAATTCTGGAAGAGTCTACATCACACATTGGGTACTAAGCTGCTATTCAGTACTGTCTTCCATCCTCAGACCGACGGACAATCAAAGATGGAGATTCAAATATTGGAGGACCTACTTAGAGCTTGTGTGATCGACTTCCAGGACAGCTGGGAGCCGAAGATATCTCTAGTGGAGTTCACGTACAACAACAGCTACCATGCATTTATCAGTATGGCTTCATACGAGGCACTTTACAGGAGGAAGTGTAGGTCGCCAGTTTATTTGGACGAGATAGGAGAGAGAGAAGAGTTGGGGCCATATATTTTCAGACATACTGTAGAGTTATTGGTCAAGATTCGGGACAAGATGAAGACCATTCAGAGCCGACAGAAGAGCTATGCAGATCAGCGGCGCAGGGATCTAGAGTTTGCAGTGGGCGATCATGTATTAATGAAATTCGCACCTATGAAGGATGTGATGAGATTCGAAAAGAAAGGCAAACTCAATCATAGATTAATAGGACCATTTGAGATCCTCGAGAGAGATGGGACACTAGCTTACGGAGTTGCATTACTGTCGAATCTGGTGGGAGTTCATAATGTATTCCACGTCTCGATGCAGCGGAAGTACATGTCGAACCCTTCGCTTGTACTGAATTATGAGCCACTGCAGCTGACGTCGGACCTGTCTTTCGACCTACTCAGATATTGGATAGGCAGGAGAGGAGACTTCAGAACAAATTGTAATGCCCGAATTTGAAAATTTTAATTGAAAAAAATAATGTTCATCATGTCACTATTCAAGCGCTACAGCGCTAGAATAGTAGCGCCTAGGCCCTAGAGATGCAAGATTTTTGGCACTGAGGCACTAGAAAGTGGCGCTGCGGCGCTACAGACGCAAAAAATTGATATGTATACTCACTTTTACCTCATCTAATCATTATCTCCATTTTTCCTCCTCCTTATCCATCGAAACTCTCTCTCCTTCCATTTCTAAAATTCTTCTTCAATTTAAGGTAGATTTGCTCAAGAAAAATATGAAACGAAAGTAGATTTGTGCCTCTCATCACGGGCTTCAAGATGACGTAAGTATTTCTCGATTTTATTCAAGTTTGGAAATGAGGTGAAATTTGAAATTGATATTTAAGTTTATATTTGAGATATTAAGATGTTGAAGATGTTGTATTTGAGTTGGTTTGAATTTTAAAAGGATATGAGAATGGTTTCTTGTTTATTTGAAAAGAACATTTTTTACACATTCTGTATTTTGTGTATATGGGACAGCTTTGTTTGGATTTTGGAGTTAGGGTCATCATCAAACTTGTAGATCATCAAATTAGCTTTGATTTGGTTCTTGAGTCACTCAATTCCAGAAAGAAATGAAATAGATATGTGATTTGTATTAAAAACTGGTTTTGTAACGTCCGAAAAATCAGTTCACGTAAATCGCATGCATGCAAAATTATTTTAATTGCTTAATTGTTTTATTTAATTGTTTTTAAATGCTTGCATGATATTTTATTATATGATTAAATGTATAATTGCATGATTAAATGATAATATGGCATGATTTCATGAAATTAAGGATCTTACCCGAATATTCGATAATAGGCAGGGGAAAGGAGACCGGGGACGACCAAGACAAGAATATGTATTTTTCATTAAATAATGGCAATGCTTCCTAATATTATTTAAAAATGATTTAATTTTCCCAAAAATGTTGGAGTTCGAATTATTTTACGCGTCGAGCTCGATTTTTCCTGAGAAACCGGTTTTGGGCAAACAAAGAGTTTTAAAATATCAAAAATAATATTTTATGGAAATAAATTTTATAAAATTTTATTAATTAATTAATTAAGTGTTATTGGGCACAATTTAATTAATTTAAGTAAGCCCAATCACCCCTAAGCAAACAAGCCCAAACCTAAGCCCAATTACATGTTAATTAAAATACATAAATAGTGTTTTAGAGTTTCTTTCACCATAATTATCCTCCAAAACAGCCGAGAACAACTCGCACACACTCACAAGTATTTTCGAAAATTTGGGAAGCTTGTGTTCTTCGTCGTCTGTTCGCCCAACGTCGCACCCTCGCCGAAGATTGTATATTCGAGCGTTATAAACACAAAGGTACGTTTCTAAACTATTTTAAACATCATACAAATCATATTACGTGTGTGTTATTTGATTATGCATGAAAAATACATGGGTTCGATTATTTTACGGTACGTTACGTATTTTCAAAGTTTTTACGATTTTACGCTTGTTTCAAAAGAATCGTTATGAACCCAATGGAAACTCTGTCATATGATAAATTATGGACAAAACATGACAAAATAATTGAGAAAACATGCTGGAAACCGTAGGCTAAGAAGCAAAGAAGGACCATAGGTAATTGTGTGCATGTGTGGTTCAAGTAGCTCGTTTGGTTTGCATGGGTTGATGGGGCTCGACCAGGGCTCGTCCAGGGTTAGGGGTGGTCTCTGTCTAGGGCTGGGTTGGGTCCTAGGGTGGCTAGGGCTCGCGCTAGGTGGGCTGGAAGAGTCCTAGCGTGAGGGGAGTCTTCACGCGCAGGTCCAAGGGGGTGGCCGAGAGTTCCAGGGGCTGTGGCTCGGTTAGGGGCTGGCTAGGTGGTCCATAAGGGTCCTAGGGAGATGGATAAGGTCTGGACTAGGGGCTGGTGCAGCTGGGTCGCTGCTGGCTCGAGGAAGAAGAGGGAACCGTGAGAGAGCAATTGCGCGCATGTAGTTTTCCTTATTCAGAAGCTTCGTGCTTGGGCTCCAGGGGCTGGGTTGGTCTGGGCTGGGTATGGACGTGGTCTAGGGATCGTCAGGGTCAGGTGGGCTTGGTGGTGGCTCAACTGAAAGTATCCTAGTTGGGTTAGGAGTCCTAGAAGTCATGGGAGTCTCACGCACAACACCTACAGATTTTGGGTTCGGTTCCAGCAGGGTTTGAGCAAGCTAGGGGCTGGTTCTTTGGGCTGGGCTTGGTTAGTAGGGTCTCTAGGTAGATTGGCTAGGGTTTGGCTCGAGGTGGCTCGGGCATGGCTCAAGTAAATTGGGAGATGGCTTGATAGGTTCATTAATGGGTCAAATTTGAAAATAATAATAAAAAATTGAATCCATGGGTCCACAGGTGTGGCTCATGATTTGGAAGGGTAGAATAAATATTAAAAATGTTACGTTTAAAATTTGAGATCAAAATATTGAGTTTTGGATTTATCCGGGATTTTATCGCCGCACGAAACGCTAATTAAAGAATTAATTGAAAAGCCTAGTTTTAAGCTTTATAAAATTATGAAAAATTATATTTAGACTTAAATAATTATTTATAATAAGCCCATGTCATTAAATGTGAGAAAAATACAAATTCGAGAAATTTTACGTCCATGGGCAAAACTGTCTTTTTACACTTAGGAAAAATACGAAAACGCTTGGCAGCATCCCGAAGGATCATAACGCATGTTAAATGATATTATATAATTTAAAATGATGATTTTGATTAAAATATGTATTTTATGATATATGGTAAAGCTATGCAATTTATACTGTCTAAAATGTTATTTTTGGAAAGCTGTCTTATTTTATTATTTTTAAAAAAAAAGAAAAATATTTTGAGGGATTTGAATTGACTGTGATAAAAGATATGATATATGATTTTGTGGGGATGACGTGAGGGTCAAGGCCCCAGAGGGACCTCGTTTACGGGCCAAGGCTCCAGAGGGACCCCGTGTATGGAAAAAGGCCCCAGAGGACCTCGACGATAGTATTTCCACGGTGGAGCCTAGTGCACACCCCCATGGACCATGTGGAGCTAAGACTGCAGTCGACCAAAGGATAAAAGCTAGTCACTTTCAAGGATCAAACTTCACCAAAAATGATATGTGATTAAAAGCTTATGATAAAAACGATTTTATGATGTACGATTCATGATGATGATTAAAGTTATTTTTAAAATGATTTATTTATGCTCAAAACTTATTTCTAAATGAGTTTTGAAGGATTTATTTATGCTTTAAATATTTTAAAATGATTTTACGATTTATGATTTATTTATGCTAAAATGATTTTAAATGGTTTATTTATGTTCAAAAGATATTTTAAATAAAAATATGATTTTAATGCATGTGAATGTATATGTATTATTTGATATCCATGTTTAGAACGTGCTGACTCTTTAGACTCACTAGGTTTGTATGATGCAGGATTTGATGAATTTATGGGAGACGGTGACGATTGAGTGGATCGAGTGCAACAGTACACACTCGAGGGCCTTTATGTTTCCGCACTAGCTTATTAGATTAATGATTTAAAGATTATGTTAATGATTTTTTTATTAGAGATATTCTTATGCTTTATTTTTATTGTTAGTGATCTTTTCAAAGGTCGATTTATGAATTTTGGTTAGTCGATGATTTAAGATTTATTTTATGCATTTGAGATTTAAAATTTGTTAAATTATTATGAGTCATGATTATGTTAAATTATTTTATTTAGTAATTTAGAATTTATGGTTTAAAGATTAGAAAAAAAATCGAGGTCGTTTCAGGTTTGGAACTCCAGGTTAGTGCAGATTTGTGTACATGCCTTTTTTATTCGAATTTTGGGATTTATTGGTTGTGAATGATCGTGTGCTGAGCACCTTGAGGTGCTTCAAACAAAATATTCTCCAAGAGCTGCAATAGCTCGTGTTCTAAGAATGTATACACTGATGAATTAGATCGAGTTTAACATTAAACCAAGCGGAAAACACTCGAAATAATTCTTCGTTAAGAAACATTGATATATTTTATATCCTGTGTAACTGAATAACTGAAAAATAACAGGAATCAGTTGTGACATATATCAGTTCAGTTATGGTGAAAAACTGAACCGACGGATGCTCTTACTGATCAAATCAGTTTGAAAACAATAGTTAAACAATTAAATACACAAGATATGTTTATGGATGTTCGGAGACTTCAACTGCTCCTACGTCACCTCTTCTATCACCTCAGGTAGGATCCGCTAGAAGACTTTGATTAATTACAACAAGTGTAATAACCCACCCATCTTAGGACTTACCCACTGCCTAACTAAACTCCAAGACTAGACTGAAGGCAGCACCTTCCAATCAACACTTGTTTTGTGGGGCCCTTAAATCCTAATCGTTATTACAATGCAATTTGATTAGGGTTAATTAATTACAGCGGAAAACGAGTTTAAAATTTCTTTACAATGAGCCCAAAACATATTATTTGAATACTAAAACTAGTATTTCATCTCATTTCATAAATTCTGCCCACACATAATCAAACTAAATACAGACAAATAATCATATCCTCGGGACATGCCCCGGTAGATAGATACATATATACACTGGGATAACAATTAAACCTCAAATCATACATGACTCCCTCCAAAATTACCCTCTCTGGTATTCTGATATCCTGGAGTACCTGCCATTGTCCACACACAAAGACAACAACAGCCCCCCTTGGGGGTGAGCAAGGCTCCATATGGAACAACCATCATATATACTACAAATATCTACACAATGATATATGGTATACAAATGCAATATATGCATGTCGTGGAGATATCAGGTCAAATGCCCATCCACTGAGCATGTATCAGAATCAATCGAATCGCTATCAAATCAATGCTCGAGCTGGTACACCGGCCTCAATCAGAGATACTCGTATGATAGCGTCGACAAAGCGCCATCAAATCCCAAATCTCAATCAATCATCGGGGCCACAAATGACTATGCTTTAAGGGTCACATAATATCAAACATAGCATCGTGTTCACAAATCCCAGAATCAAATCAAATCATATCAGGGTATCCAAGGATCATAGCTCAACATGCATGTCATGTATCGATGTATGCATCAAACGATGTGTGTTAAAAAAATATTTATTTTATACATCGATATTCCAATCATAATGTCATGTATGCCACATCAAATCATCACATAAGGCATATAGACACATATTCTCAATCAAATTAATCAAACATATATCATATGATACAGATACCTGTCGTATGTTACTTGGTCGTAACATACCTCAATTCTTCGTTTCCAATTGATGCAGCTTGAAGATATTAGTATAATACTCTATCTATATCAATAACACATTCATTTCATTCAATAACATCATTCAAAATCAACAATATAAGTTTCAAATATCTTTTGAAACTTCGAAAATTCATATCAAATCAAAATCATAGCATAATTCAATTCCGACTTTAAAACTTAGTTTCTTGTCGGTTGTTCTACTACATATATGGATCTCGACTTCAAATACATGCTATTCCAGCACTTTAATAATTAGAGCTGCTGAAACCAAAAGAATCTTACCTCAAAAGGAAGCTCCCAATGCAAGAATTCCGAATATATAAGTTGTTTCAAGTTTGAACAACGTTTCAAGGTAGATTCGTACGTTTGAATTCAAATTCCCACTTTTCCTCTCAAACCATCGAAGGAAGAAGAAGATATATACTGAAAATCTGATCTTTATCGTTTTTTAAATAATGTTTCAGAGAAACTCGCGCATATGCGCGCAATGTGCTGCCCATGTGCTCGGTTCTGCGCAGATGTGCGTCTTGTTCTGTCCGAAACGCTATTTTAGGTTCCGAATTTGCAAAAATGGTCAACATAAAAGTTGTAGCTCTATGTCTTGGCTTTCAATTTCCAACGATCTCACTCAATTTGGGTATCGGATGCAAGAGTTATGCTCATTCTCCCAAAATGTGTCAGTGCAAGAACTTCAACGCACACGATACACTTCGGGATGCTTTTGCCCATATTTCCAAATGGATTTGGACAAAACTCAAAACATGAAAGTTTTAGTACTATGTATTACCTTTCCAATGAAATTGGTCTCATGTCATTTGGACCAATACTCCGTTAATTATGCTAAAAATCGTAACATGTGTCACTTTTCTGTTGCGGTTCATCACATGTTTCAAATACAAATCAATTTCTAATACAATCTTTCATCCTCACCATATATTTTCTCACTTTCATTGTCATGATATACATCATATACATAATCACATGACAATTTCATGAATTATCGATAATCAACATAGGATTTACGATAATACGACACACGGTCCTTACATGTTTAATGTCTGTGTGTCAAAGAATACATACACAAGTTTATTGTCTTTGTGCAAGACTGTATTTTAGTGGTGATGTGTGTGCGTGTGTGAGAACTAAACAAGGAATGCACCACGAATGTGTTCTCACACACTGAGGGAAGTAAGCTTCTAAACTAAGCTGATATGACTTGAGTATTCTCTCTGGGAAAATTGCTTCTTGCAAGATGATAAGTAAATAAGCGTGCCCTTTCTTTGTATATTCACACACTTTTGTATATTCGTCTACTTGCTGATGGTCTTGAGCTTGTATTTATAGAGGCATTGAGACTGTGCTTCAACACTCATCACATGTGATCATTGCAGCTTGAATTTGTTCCTTGATATATGTGTCTTGACTTTTCTGACATGCCTCCAGGAATCTCTCGGCTTTAATCTTAGCTGCAACGTCCATTATTGTACCTTTGATCATACATATGCTTTTGTCTCTTTGTGCGTAGCTAGAATCTACTTAGATAGGCTTGTCTAGATCTGCAACTGATTGATTCCTAACTGATGTTCCTAACTGGTCATCTGAACTGATCTTCAGTTGGGCTGGTGAAATCAGTTGACTCATCAGTTGAACTGATTTCACTTTTCAGTTGAACTGGTCTGCTGGGTTCTTCATCAGTTGAACTCTTCATCAGCTGGCCGGGCTTTTGAAGGTCTTCTGCTGAAACACCTATCAGCTGGACAATCAGTTGAACTGTTTTTTGATATGTTAGTTGACCCGATTCAGTTTGGTCGATCAGTTGATGTTTTCAGTTTACGTCTCGATAACTTCAGTTTTACCTCATTTAACTAATCAGTTCGAAGCCTGATCAGTTCCAGCTTCCTGAGCACTTAGGTAAATCATTAGAAACAAAATAGCAAGTTTTGTTAACATCAAAATCAAGATTGCGAACATGAAATATTCCAACAGGTTGGGATTCTTGATTTGATTTTCCAATGAAAGTTATAGAACATTTTCTTGTCTTAGAAATGATACCAAATTGGCTTGATTCCATTGGATATTGAAGAAGTTATGCTCAAAATACTAAAATGTGTCAGAAATGTATTGACGCATAATTCATGGGAATTATGTTATATGATTCAGATTATGAACGACTAGGTCAACAACCTTATTTGACAAAACTTTGTGAAAAATAATTTTTTGACTTTGAGTTTTCTTGCATATCCAATTTACGGATCCTGATTTGAAGCAGTATTGAATTAATTATGAATTTTGTACAGAAACTTCTATGTTTTGATAAATGATCTGAGTTCTTGAGTTATAGTAGACTTTAGGGGTTCAAGACTTCTCAACTAAACCTTTCGATCTACTTTTGGTAATATTTAAACGGTATGTTACTGTCGGTAACATACGAGGTAAAATTATCATTTTTATTTTAAATTGAAAATTCTATGGCTCGATGAATTACTTGTGATTTGATGATGATTATTGTCTTGAGATGAGTTTATTATCATATCGAGATGATGATATTGATTTGCATCATTACGTTGCACATTGATCCACTTGTCGATTCAAATTTGATATGGCGGAGGTCGCCTTGATTTATTGATTTGTTGGACGTACGAGCTATAGTTGAGTTGGCATAGTAATGCGGAGGTCGCTGCTATGGCCTGAGCACTCTCTATAGGTGCACCATAATCCTGGGATTGTAGAACACAACACCCCACCTCGAGCGGATGAGTCGGTGGATGTTGCTGGTGGATTCTCTTCCCTTAAGTACCCTATGACCAAATGATTCACTTGATCTTGAAATTTATTGATAGCACACATGTTCTGATCATGCATTGCATTATATTGCATCTTTATGAATTTCATATGAACTAATTTTCATTTTAATTCTCATGTGTTATTGATTGTATCATACTGGGTTTATACTCATTGGCACGTCAGTTACCTCTTTTTTTCATGTGCTTGACGGTAGGTGAGGCGAGGCTTGGGATGCCAGAGTCCAGCTCCAGGCGAGGATATACGAGTTAGAGTGGGATTCTCGGGTCTTAGGAGCTATTTTATGATGTTAGGATTATTTTGGCTCACTAGTTATTTTGGCATGTTAAAACTTGTATTTCAAACATTTGAGATCTTTAAATTATTTTGACGATGTTTATGTCGGTTTGTGAATCACAGATTATGTGTTTTACTCAATCGTTTGGTTTGTTACATTTATAATTATTAGTATTGATATGGGACCCGAGGCCCCACATTAGGTGGTATCAGAGCGTAAGATATTTGGGAACATGGTAGATCGAGTCGGTTTAAATTTCTTGGTCATTTGATATATTTGCTAGCATTTACACTGTGCCATAATGCGAAATACATGATTATAATTGAGATATTATATTGTTGAGCTTTATTAGAGATATTTGAGATTTGCCAGAGATGATTGATACAAAATTGAGATGATTATGATATTGTGGTTTTATATGTGTTTGATCTATTGTATATAAGACATGGCTACTCGAGGTAGAGGTCGTGGTAAACCTAGACAGAACATAACAGTGGCACAAGATCAGGCAGTGTTACTCATACTCAGATGGATATAACTCTGACTCCGATAGAGATACTATTAGCCAGATTTCAGTCTTTTCACCCACCAATGTTGAAGGGTACAGAAAATGCATTAGAGTGTGAGAGTTGGTTGGAGAGTAACGATCAGTTATTTGAATCTCTTGATTATCCAGATGATCGTAGAATCAAGTTAGTTGTTCATCAGTTATTAGATGTTGCTAAGAGTTGGTGGATCATGACCAAGAAAGCTTTAGAGGGTCGAGGTACGATTGTTACTTGAGATATCTTTAAATCTGAATTTTATCAGTGTTTCTTTCCCACCTCTTACATGAAATAGGGGAGCCGAATTTGCAAATTTAAAGCAGGGAAATCTGAATGTTGAGGACTATGTTGCTTAGTTCTCGAATTTACTGAGATTTGCGCCTCATTTAGCATCCGATGAAGAAGCTAAGGCAGATCACTTCATAAATGGTCTTAACCATGATATATTTACCTTGGTTAATACCAGAAGGCCTAACACTTTTGTTGAGGCTCTTGATCGAGCCAAGGGAGCTGAAACTGGGATCATTATATAGGGAGTTCTCAGGTTTCAAATGTCCTTCTTAGAACAGCTTGCTCTAATACCAATTAATGGATTGAAATCGTTTGAGCACCCAATACATATGATGCTTCAAAGACACGAATTCTCAATGAGCTGCAATAGCTCATGTTCTAAGAATGCATACACCGATGAATTAGATCAAATTTTGTTTCAAACCAAGCGGAAGACACTCGAAATAATCCTTCGTTAAGAAAACTGATCAATTTTATATCTTATGTAACTGAATAACTGGAAATTACAAGGGATCTGTTCTGGCTTATATCAATTCAGTTATAGACAGAACTGAACCGATATCAACTGAACTGATCAAATCAGTTAAGAATAAAAAAAAGAGGTTTAAATAGAAATCACACAAGATATGTTTATGGATGTTCGGAGACTGAACTGCTCCTACGTCACCCCTTCTACCTCTTCGGGTAGGTACCACTAGAAGACTTTTATTAATTACAACAAGTGTAATAACCCACCTAGCTTAGGACTTAACCACTGCCTAACTGAACTCCTAGTCTAGACTGAAGGCATCACCTTCCAGCCAAAACTTGTCTAACGTCTGTGTGTCAAAGACTACATACACATGTTTTTACGTCTTTGTGCAAGACGGAATTTGAGTGAAGGTGTTTGTGTGTGTGTGTGAGAAATGATCTCTAAAAACTAACGGAAAGTGTTCTCACATACTGAGGGAAATATGCTTCTGAAACTAAGCTGATAACACATTGAAGTGTTCCCTCTGAGCTGATTGCTTCTTCAAAGATGATAAGCATTGTGTCTGCCATCTATTTTATCTTTTCACTCGTCAACTCTCATCATCGTCTTCACTAAGTTTCGGCTTCTATTTATAGGCATTTGGCTGAACGGACAGT
Source organism: Primulina tabacum (assembly GCF_025594145.1). Lineage (NCBI taxonomy): Eukaryota > Viridiplantae > Streptophyta > Magnoliopsida > Lamiales > Gesneriaceae > Primulina > Primulina tabacum. Next base: position 45,625,986 of record NC_134551.1, read on the forward strand.
GAGACTCAGTGAATGAATCTGTTGCAGTTTAAATTTGTTCCCCCAAATAGATATCTGGAACATTTGGCTTTAAGCACTGCTGAAACGTCTCTATTGTACATTGATCGTACAATAGCTTTTGTACCTTTGTGCACAACTGGATTAAGCTTGTCATATCTGCAAACTGGTTCGCTCATAACTGATGATCTGAACTGTTCTTGAACTGGTGAGGTGAAATTAGTTGACTCATCAGCTGGGCTCTTCATCAGTTGAACATTTCATCAGCTGACCGGGCTTATGAAGGTCTTTTGTTGAGCCACATATCAACTGGACAACCAGTTTAACTGCTCTTGATACTTCAGTTGTACTGGTTCAGTTCGATAAATCAGTTGGCACTTTCAGTTTGCGTCTCGATAGCATCAGTTTAAGCTTGGTAACTGATCAGTTCGAAGCCTGATTAGTTTCAGTTTCTACGCACTTAGGTAAATTCATTAGAAACAAATAAACAAGTTTTGTTAACATCAAAATCAAGATTGCAAATATGAAATGTTCCAACATAAGGCTAGGTGTTAAAGGGCTGAACACGTTGAGGGCTAAGGCGTCAAGGGGCTGGAGTCCAGAATTGGTCGAACCTTGGTGAGAGTACATCGAGTCTAGGGATTATTATTGATGTTTAGGCTAGTTCGAGCCTTGGGTAAGGAACCGGATATAGGGGAGACAATACAAGCCATGGTGCAGTCCCTAAGGGGGCTAAGACGTGGTCTAGGAGGGCTCAACCGCGGCTGGTCATGATCTAGGAGGTCAGCCGAAGCGCATGAATCGAGTAGGGTTGAGTTTGGACTTGTTTTTTGGTGGTTCACGTACTGCAGAATGCATGAGCAGTAGGCATGGGTAGGGCTGGTCCAGGAGGGATTCCAGGGCTTGATCTTGGTCCTAAGTAACATTGGTTCAAGGCTGGTTCGGGTTGGTTAGGTCTAAGATCGAAAATTTGAGGGTTTAGTGCACTAGGGTTTTCGGTGCATGAGTGCAAAAATTTCCAGCAAGTGGCAGTGGGTTTTGAGGGGTTCAAAACGGCTGGAATTGTGTTGTTTAGGGGGTGGTAGGGTGTGAATAATTTGTGGTTAAAATTTGAGAAAGTTTGGTTAAGTTTTGGGTTGATTCGGGTTGAAATCGGGACCTCGGTCCAAGTTTTAAAACGAATCGTAGAAGTTACGAAACGAGCTCAAGGTTACGTCTAGGAAATGATTATAATTATGTTTTGAGGTGCTTTAAGGAGTTTGGTTGGCTTCAGATCGAAATTTTGGTGTTCAGGGGTAAAATGGTAAATTAGAGTTTCTAGGGGCAAAATGTCATTTTGCACTCGAGTCGAGTCAGCGGTCCTAGCAGCGCCCTAAACAATAAAATTGTACGTTTAATATGTATATTATGAACATGAAATTTTATGAAAATACGAAAAATATGTTGCATGTTTGGTTTGAAAAAATTTACATATATGCATATTTTTATAAGTGAATAATACGATGACATGTTTTGAAAGAATGGAGTTGATTGTGACTAATACGAACACGAAGACGAACATGTAAGGCCAAGGTTCAGTGGATTGGTAATACTGTCGTTGATGTCCCCACCGCCGGGAACCGCGGTTATACGTAAATGTATCCATCGACTAGAGCTGATACGAAAGTCACAACTAATGAACGGAATTCAAATTTGACATGTCATGTTTATACTTACGCTTTTGAAATCATGAAATGTATTTTAATTACAGTATTTTTCACAGTTGCATTTATGTATATGTACTTTCTATTACGATTCAGACATGTCGAGTCTTTAGACTCACTAGGTGTGAATGATGCAGGTGAGTATATTGATATGGAGACTGGAGGCGCCGAAGACTGAGTAGGCGGGGCTGAATGTGCGAACGCTAACCTGAGGACCATATTTTTCCGCACATTATGTTTATGAGTTAGGAGTAAACATAGATATTTTTATACACTTTCGCTTTTATATGTTGATGGATGACAGGACTTTGCATGTCGCATATTTGAATAATTTTAAATAACAGTCTAGGGTTTGATGATGAGATATTTTTTTTAACGGCGACCAGTAGTTGAATACTTTTATTTTAAAAAATGTGTGCTTGACAGATGTTATTGCATACATGCGCTTAAATGTAATTTTAGAAAAAATAGTTTACAAAAAAATTCTAGTCGTATTTTAGTAGCACAAGTTGTTTAACCTTAGCCACTTTGAGGTCCTATGGTTTAAAGTTGAACCTCCAAAAATGCATTTTCGAGGTCAAGAGCGGAAATTTTCTAGTCTATATGGTAACAGAAAGAAGAATTAAAGCCAACCCTGAGAGAGTAAAGATCATTCAGTCTGTGTCACCACCTAGAAATATATCCATGAGGTCAAAAAACTTGCCAGAAGGATTGCCGCTTTATTACGATTTATATCAAGGGAAGCGCATCACAGTTTGCCTTTCTTCCGCATTCTCCGAAGAGCTAAGAAATTTGAATGAGATGAACAATGCGGGAAGGACTTTGAGGAGTTAAAGAAGTACTTAGCCTTGCTTCCAGTATTAGCAAGGTCAATTCCAGGAGAGCAGTTATACGTCTATCTCTCAGCTACCGAAGCGGCTGTGAGTTTGGTCCTAATCAAACATGAGGGCACAAAGTAGAGCCCCGTGTATTACATCTCTCACGCACTCAAATGAGCTGAGCTGAGATACACGGTGGTAGAAAAACTTGTCTTGACTTGGGTCACAACGGCTTGGACATTGTGGTCATATTTCTTATCTCATCCAATCATGTTCTTCACCAACAGCCCTCTCAGGAGGATAATGACTGAGTACGATATACAATATGGACCCATGACAAATATCAAAGCAAAAGCATTGGCTGATTTCTTGGCTGAAACTTTGCATGTAGAAGTCGAAGATTTGTGGAAGGTATATGTGGATGTCTCATCCACCAATTAAAGCAGCGGAGTAGGAGTGCTATTAATCTCTCCAAAGGGAGATGAGGTAAATTTGGCCGTAATACTGGACTTCAGGGCATCTAACAACGAAGCAGTCTTAGCTATCCTAAGGACAGCACGACAATTTGGAGCCGTTCGGGTTTACATTTTCTCTGATTCTGAGTTGGTTGCCCAACAAATGAATGGATCTTATGATATCAAAATTGAAAGGCTAATGGAACGTGAAGGAATTTGAGGTTGCAAAGGAGCTCTTTACTGAGCTTGCATTTAAGCAGATCCCCAGAGAAGAAAATGAGAGAGTCGACACCCTTACTAAAATGGTCAGCTCACTTCATAGTTAGAAATCAAGTGAGGTGGAGATCCAGGTAGAATTGAGTCCCTACTCAGACCCTTGACCTCAAGAACTCGAATACAATGACTGGCGAGCCGGGTTATTGGGGTACATGAAAGATGGGGATCTCCCTCGAGATCCAGAAGTGCCTACAGGCTGAAGCAGCAAAGCATTCAATTTATACTTGTTGAATGAGTTCTGTACGAGAAGTTACTTTCTCGACGTCTTCTAAAATGTTTGGGTCACTAGCAATCCGATTATGTACTAAGAGAAATTCACAAAGGCTGTTCGGGATAACTTGAGAGCTTATTTCTTGGCACGAAAAGCACTTTTGGCCGGGTATTTCTAGCCTACTATGCAAAGAGACGCCCTAGCTATGGTGATTTCATGTAACAGCTGTCAACGTCATGCTAAGCTCCAATGAGTAATAGTAGCGGCTTGCCCATTTGACCAATGAGGAATCAACATTGTGGGACCTTTCCCCATGGCCTCGACTTAGAAAAAATTTTCTTGTAGCTATTGACTATTTTTCGAAATGGGTGGAGGCCAAGGCTTTGGCCAAAGTTACTGAGAATGAGGTCCTCAAGTTTCTCTGGAAGAACATTGCCTGCAAGTTTGTGGTGCCAAGAAAGCTGATATCAAGTCATGGAAGACAATTTCAAAAAAGTCGGATCCAAGCATGGTGCAAAGAAATGCAAATTCAGCAACACTTCACTTCCATAGCTTACCCTAAAAGTAACGACAAGTGGAGATCACCAATAAATATCTAGTACAAAACCTTAAAATCATACTTAAGTATGCAAAAGCGAATTGGGTTGAAGAGCTCCCAAGTGTGCTATGGTCGTATATAGGACCACTCCGAAGATTGGCACCGAGAAAACACCTTTCAACCTGGTTTATGGAAATGAAGCAGTCCTTCCAATGGAGATCGAAGAAGATACATCCAGAGTTATGTTTTAAGATAAAAAAAAATGATGAGAGACGAGCAGCAGATTTAGATCTAGTTGAAGAGAAGAGAGAAGTCGCAGCCATTAGGATGGAAGCTTACAAAGGATGCATAGCCAGGTCCTATAACCGAAGGGTCTTTCAGAGGAGTTTTCAAGTTGGAGACCTGGTTTGGAAGAAGATTCGAGATGTGGATCTCGGGAAGCTGGATCCCAAATGGGAAGGGTCATTCAAGGTGATAGAGAAACTCAGTTCAGGAGCCTACTATCTAGAGGACCTAGCAGGGAAGAAATCGAATGGTCGAGATCGTTTCGATGTACGTAAAAGTAACTATTATGGTAATAAATGAGAGAAACATTTCAAATTCAGGGCAAGAACAAACACATCTAAGAGATCTATCTCACACCTCAGCACCACCCATAGGATACCGAGAGCTCAGACCACCGCGAGCTTCTGGTCTCAGATGCCCCGACTTAAGGGGGACTCGTGATACCTCAAAAGATAGGCTCGACCCATTCTCGATAGCCCGTGGAAATTCAGAACGGATATCCAAATAGTTCCGGGAAGTCATGTTAAGTGTTAGAATTCATCAGAAGGTCACGTCATTCACCCAGATCCATTAGATCATCTAGGGACCCACTGGGGACTCAATTTATCCAGATTCATTGGTAGGTCATCCGAGAGCTCACCCCAGCTGACCTCCCATACTCCCATTATCTCGTCGATCAGCATGACATATGGCCGACCTCCCGAGCTGACATTCCATGCAGGTTTTTGGTCAATCTCCCAGAATATATTATCGCAGCGATGGAGAAGGTCTTGGCCGACCTCCCGAGTCGAGCTCCCATAGAAATCCTGGACTCACTCAATACATGTTAGACGAGCTCATGCCTGAAGGAGCTCCCACTCATATATATCAATGTGTAGTTCGCAGAAATAAAGCTCGTAGAGATTTAATCTAAGATTCAGGGAAAGCAGAGTCCAACTGATTTAGAACTCTACAAAGATCAGAGTTTTAGTCGCTCTAGTCATACAAGGACTCTTCTCCTATAAATATCAGGTTCTGGTTATTGTTTATTCATTCATACATTCACTCATTTTGAACATACACAATATTCTCTTTATTTTCTTATTTTTTGACTTGAGTGTTGGAGGGTTGGAGGGACTACGGTGTAACAACTTTCTGACCTTCTTATAACGTTTTTGTTTGTGCTTTCAGATCCGAAAGTCCAACCTAAGCTTCCAAAGCGAGATCCAATTTCCCAACTTCCTTTGCGATTTTCATCAACTTCAATATGTATTGCCTTTTTTCAAAGTTTGAAAATGATATTTAGAAAAATACGACTGAAATTCTATTTTTGAAAAGGGAAAATACCATCCATATACTCAAGGATAAGTTGGTCGTGGAGAGTTGGTCTCTCCAATATGTCTTGATGATAGTTGATGAGCCAACAACAAAACCCAAAAACTCCGCAATCACACACACTAACCCCCACACTGTGTTAAAAAGATGAGAGGAGCAGAGCAGATCAACAATGGCGTACAATCTCAGTGCCTCGACATCTGCCTCATTGTCCCACGAAACCCATCTCTTCGTCCCCTTTATCTCCCCTCAAGCCTGCTTGAACTCAGGCCACCGCAAGGAACTCTCAAATTTCACTCCCCAAGCAAGTCTTTCTCATCCCCCAAGTTTCTTTGCAAGAATGGATAGCCACCATTGATTCAAGAGATTCTGACAGCGCAGATGAAAAGGCTATATCTTCATCGAATTCTTACGTCTGGGTCGACCCGAAGAGCCCCAGAGCTTCAAAATTGAGGAAGAAATCTCATGATTTCAGCTGCGCTTCGTTAGTGAAAGTTGCGGAGTCCTTGGATTCTTGCGGGTCAGCTGAAGAGAATATATTGAATGTTTTGGCTACTCTAGGAGACACAATTATCGAACGGGATGCCGTGATTGTGTTAAATAATATGTCGAATACCGAAATTGCATCTCTCGTGCTTAATTACTTTCAAGAAAGATTTAAAATCGGTGGGCGGGTTGTTTTGTATAAAGTGGCTTTGAAAATATTTAGGAACTGTAAGGATTTAAATGGAGCTGAAAAATTGTTTGGTCATATGCTGGAGAGGGGGATCAAGCCGGACAATGTTACTTTTTCTACCATAATCAGTTGTGCTGGACATTGTAATTTGCGTGATAATGCTGTTCAGTGGTTTGAAAAGATGCCATCTTTTGGGTGTGAACCCGATGATGTGACTTTCTCGGTGATGATAGACACTTATGGGATAGCAGGGAACATGGATATAGCTCTAAGTTTGTATGATCGGGCAAGGAGCGGGAAATGGTGTCTTGATGCCATAACTTTCTCTACTTTGATTCGGATTTACGGGTCTTCAGGGAATTTTGATGGGTGCTTGAATTTGTTCGAGGAGATTAAGGCATTGAGGGTTAAGCCTAATGCAACTGTTTATAACACTTTGTTGGATGCAATGGGGAGAGCCAAGAGGCCGTGGTAGGCAAAAAATATCTATCGGGAGATGGTGAGCAAAGGGATTAAGCCCACTTGGGGTACTTATACTGCACTAATACGGGCATACTGCAGAGCTCGATATGGTGAAGATGCACTTGAAGTGTATATGAAGGAGAAGCAGTTGGAGTTGACAGTTGTTTTATATAATACTCTTTTGTCAACTTGCGCTGATGTAGGATTTACTGAAGAAGCTATGGAGATTTTCTAGCATATGAAAAGTTCGAGGACATGCTCTCCAGACAGTTGGACATTTGCCTCCATGATTACCATATATTCTTGCCGTGGGCTAGTTAAAGAGGCTGAGGCTACGTTGACTGAAATATTGGAAGCTGGCTTTAAGCCTAACATCTTTGTCTTAACTTCGCTTATCCAGTGTTATGAAAAAGCTGGCCTTGTAGATGGTGTTGTGCGCACATTTGATCGACTGTTGGTATCGAACATAACTCCTAATGAGAGATTTTGTGGGTGTTTTCCTAATGTCATAACTCAAGGCCCGAAAGAAGAACTCAGTAAGCTGACCAGTTGCATTGAGAAGGCTAATCCCAAGCTCAGTGATGTTGTAAAACCCCTCGTTAATGGGGAGAATATCAAAGGAGAAATCTTCAAGAAAGATGCCAGTGAGCTCTTTAATTCAATCGGCAATGATGTCAAAAAAAGCTTACTGCAATTGCTTGATTGATCTTTGCGTCAACCTAAACCAGTTGGAGAGGGCCTGCGAGTTGTTAGACCTTGTGCTTACACTTGAAATATACTCTGATATAATGTCTAGAACTCCAACACAATGGTCTTTGCATTTGAAAAGCCTTTCTGGGGGGGCAGCTTTGACAGCACTCCATACATGGATGAATGACTTGTCCAAAGCTCTCGAAAATGGCGAGGAATTACCATCTTTGCTCGGTATTAACACAGGGCATGTGAAACATAAATTTTCCAAAAAAGGCCTGGCAGTTGTTTTTGAGTCGCACTTGAAGGAACTTAATCTTCATTTCACGAGGCACCTGACAAGGCTGGCTGGTTTTTGACTAAAAAGATCGCAGCAACATTATGGTTGGAGTCCAGGCATTTCCACGAGGTAGCTGCTGCCTAGGTGAATTTTTTTTAGGCTGGTGCTATACTACTTCCATTAATCACCGGATCTTTAGGCTAAGGCATCAGATTGGTATCTTTAGACACAAGGCATCACGATGGTACAAGTGTTTCTCAAATTAATTTCCCTAAATCTATTCTGAATGTGCTACCAGAGGGAGTTTTGTGTTTTTACATGGTTATTGCTATACGGAAATATTCTTGGTAATTTTTTCATTGAATGCAATACAAGGGATATGAGCTGTTGAAATCTAGTATCAGTTATCGTTTTCCTGCAAGATATTTGCTAACGTACTAGTCAAAAGCATTATGAATTATAAAAATTTCAACATCAAAAATGTATTTAGTGATGTCCAGAGCACAATCTATAGCAGAAGAGAAAAAGCTGAGACATTTCACCTTCTAAGTATCTAAGCTATTCAGGATTCAACAGATCAGCTATTGTCAGTGTTCCTGAGTGATCGATATCAAGACTTTTAAACCCGGCCATTACTACTGCGATATCTTCCTCGCTGATCTTCCCCATCTCTTTGAGCTTATACACAACGAATTCGGCAGCACTGTATGGAAAAGATGAAAAAAACAGTGAGTCTATTACAAGATTTGCCCGAGTCTTGATGAAGGATGTGTCCAAGAACAAGAATCATATTGGGATTTTAAAGATCTAGTTCGAGGACAATCCAGAACCCAGGATTATACATAAAATTTGAAATGTTTTAGTGTAGTTGCCATTATAGTTACTTTTGGATCACCCACGGTCAAAACCATATAATATTCTTTTTACCTCACTACTTTGTCATTATCAAGATCAGCAGCTTCAAGATCTGAAACTGTCAACTTCCTAGAAAGAACCCAATTCACCAGTGATTGCCTTCTTCTCTCTGTATATAATTCAGCCACAGAATAAAAGAATTGAGCCAAACAAATGGTGCTGATCAATATCCAGAAAGAAGCAAATAAACGTCCCCCAGATGTGGAAAAGCTCTTATCCCCATACCCAAGCGTCGTAATAGTGGCACATACACAATAGAATGCATCAAAAAGATCCAATCCCTCTTTCAGAGACAAGAAAAGTATTCCACTGCACACAAGAATAAGAAGAAAAGCCAGTGCTGTGATGACTTTGTACTTAGCCCTGTTGGTCTCAACCTCTCTAAGCATCTCGACGGGGCTACACTTCTCGTGCATGTGTATTGCCTTAACCATGATTATCTCCTGCTTTTCAACGATATAATCTGCTGCTTTGCTTAGTATAAATCCAACAAGAGCCATGCCAATGAACACGAAGGCGCAAGCTAAGAGCTTCGACACAACACTATCAGGCACCAAATCTCCATATCCAACGGTTGTCATTGTGACAATGCAGAAATAGACGGCATCAATAATTCCATTCGTTTTGTTTCCTTTGATCTGATGGCTGACGAGGAAGAAGCAAAGGGATCCTATGCCTAGATATGCTGCCAAGAAAACGAGTACTCGTTTGAAATCAGGATAATCTGCAAAAATTGAGTTGGGTTGATGAAGGGACGAATCTAGATGCTGCTCAGGATGATTGACATCTTCAACTGGAACACACTTGCTCCGGTGGTATTTTCTTTTCTTTAAGGCAGAGCTCGAGCTAGATTGATAAGAAGAATCTGCAACTGGGGCTAGTAATGGATCGCACACATCATTCTTAGCCATTTCAGACGCTCAAAACCTGTAAACAAGTACCTATCATCAGGTCTCGTTAAATTAAGATCATGCTGCATTTTTCAGATGAAGTGAAATTAGTTTGTAATCATTCTTTGTTGTGCATCAAACTCATACGTACTCATTCAAACTTTTTTCTTAAAAAAAAAAAAACAATTACCAAGTAATCCCGCCCATTGTAACAATCGTTATATCAAAAAGAAGATATTATCAAGGTCACATTTGTACGGAAATATTTTTAGATTTTATATTTATGTTCTTGACAATTAAAAGCTTTGTTCTTCAAATGCATTGTGAAAATATAATCTTGGCAGAAGGATTCCAAGAACCCACTCGATCCACAAACACAGAAACTGTATTAATGAATAAAATGGAACCCAAAAATACGGCTGAAGAGAGCTAACGATAAAGGAAATGAAAGTGCATGGGAAGAATCATTATGGCACGATCCATTCATACCTATAGAAGCAAGAAAAGTGGGAGGGTCAGTTTTCGTTTGTCTGAGTCTTACAACACAAAACATGAGACTGGTTTCTTAGAAAACTTTTCTTGACCGCTGAATATCTAAATATAAATTTAGTAAATGCGAGGAATGGGACATGTTTAAAAACTTAAACGCACAGGAATAATGGACTCTCCGATGACTTATAATCCATCTGTATTAACGTTCCAAATTTAGGAAGAAATTTCTCCTCCCCAAACTCAGAAAAAAGAAACAATGGACTCCTAATATTTGGAATGTTACGTTTGAACAAGTCCAAAATTTTCCCCCGGTTTCTCCTTTTTCTTTCTTATTATTTTCATATTTTAACCATCATATCATAATTATGATGCCATCTCCGATTAACTAGTCCAAACTAGCGCAGGTGTTGAGAATTTGCTTTAGTTTCTTTAAGAATAAAAGTCCACATGTGCACAATCATGTGTTTTGAATTAGTATTTGATTCTGTTATGTTATCCTAGTCTTAAGGAATTAGTTTAGTCATTTTGTTATTTTCAGTTCTTTAAATATGTGATTGAGCATAACTTTTCTGATATGAGAAAATCATCTTCGGACTTGATTTGCATTTGTTTTCTCTAATTCCTTCAGCAATATAATTTTACAACAACAAATTGGTATCAGAGCATTCATCTTGAGGGACCTGTGTGAGTGAGTGTAAACATGGAAGCACAAATGAGTTTCTCATCTATTTCTCCACCTATGTTCGACGGAGAAAATTACCAAGTTTGGGCAGTTCGGATGGAGACACACTTGGAAGCTTTGGATCTTTGGGAAGCTGTGAAAGAAGACTATGAAGTCTCAGCTCTTCCAAACAATCCAACCGTTGCACAACTGAAAACACACAAGGAAAGGAGGACAAACAAATCAAAGGCGAAAGCTTGTCTATTTGCAGCAGTCTCATCAACCATCTTCACTCGAATTGTTGGCCTAAAATCAGCACACGAGATATGGAATTATCTCAAGACTGAGTATGAAGGAGATGAAAGAATTCGAGGTATGCAAGTTTTGAATTTGGTTTGTAGCTTTGAGATGCAAAGGATGAAGGACTCTGAAAACATAAAGGAGTATGTTGATCGACTTCTCAACATAGCCACTCAAGTCAGATTGCTTGGATCTAGCCTTGAAGATTCAAGGATTGTTCAAAAAATCCTTGTAACTGTGCCTGAAAGGTATGAAGCTACAATAACAACTTTAGAAAATACAAAAGATTTGTCTAAGGTTACAGTAGCAGAATTACTTAGTGCCTTTCAAGCACAAGAGCAGAGAAGAGCAATGAGGCAAGAAGGAGTAGTTGAAGGAGCCTTGGCAGCCAAGCATCAAGATGATGGAAAGCACAAGAAATACAAGAACAAAAAGAATGAAAGAGCAAACAGTCATGATATTGCAACCAACAACATAGACAAGCAAGAAACAAAAGGTGTTGGCAACAAAGGAAATTATCCTCCATGTCAACATTGTGGAAAAAAAGGTCATTCTCCGTACAAATGTTGGAGAAGACCTGATGCAATGTGCAACAAGTGCAACCAGCAGGGACATGAAGCTGTGATTTGCAAATTCAAAAATCAACAACAAGAAGTTAAAGTTCAAATTGAAGACCATGGAGATCATGATCAACTATTCGTTGCATCATGCTACACAAATCATGTTTCATCTGAAGATTGGTTGATTGATAGTGGTTGCACCAATCACATGACCAAGAACAAAGAGCTGTTCAAAGAATTGAGGACTGCAGATTCGAAGAAAATTAGAATTGGAAATGGTGACTGCATTGAAGTAAAAGGCAAGGGCACCATAGCAATAGAAAGCTGCACAGGAACCAAGTTAATACATGATGTACTATATGTTCCTGAAATTGATCAAAATTTGATAAGTATTGGTCAATTAATAGAAAAGGGGTACAAAGTGACTTTTAACAATGGTTCTTGTCTGATTGAAGACCAAGCAGGCCTGAAAATCTTCGAAATCAGAATGAAAAAAAGAAGTTTTTCTTTCAATCCACTTGAAGAGGAGCATGTTGCATTCTTGGCAAAGGAAAGCATCACTGAAATATGGCACAAGAGGCTGGGTCACTATCATCTTCGAGTCTGCAATACATGAAGTCAAATCAGTTCACAAATGATTTGCCTAACCTTGATAAACAAATTCCAGATTGCCAAGCTTGTCAGTATGGAAAGCAAAGCAGAAAGCCATTTCCAAAGACGGCTTGGAGAGCACCACAAAAATTGCAGCTAATACACACTGATGTGTGTGGACCTCAAAGTACAGAATCACTGTCAGGAAGTAAGTACTACGTTGTTTTCATTGATGACTTCACACGCATGTGTTGGATTTTCTTTTTGAAGCACAAGTCAGAGGTTGCACGAGTTTTTTGGAATTTCAAAGCAAAAGTTGAAAATGAAAGTGGATGCAAAATTAAAGCACTTAGATCAGACAATGGGAAGGAGTATACCTCAGAAGCTTTCAATCAATTTTGTGTGGAATCGGGCATTCAACATCAACTAACTGCTCCATATACTCCACAACAAAATGGAGTTAGTGAAAGAAAGAATAGATACATTATGGAGATGACAAGATGTATGTTGCACGAGAAGAGTCTGCCAAAGAAATTCTGGGCAGAAGCAGCAAGCACAGCTGTATTTCTTCAAAACAGACTTCCTACAAGGGCAGTCAAAGATCAAACACCATTTGAAGTCTGGTATGAATACAAACCAACCTTAAAATTTCTTAAAATATTTGGTTGTTTGTGTTACACTCATGTTCTGCAGTGCAAGCGTGACAAACTTGACAAAAGAGCATCACCAAGCATCTTTATAGGCTATAGCGATGCGAGTAAAGCTTATAAAATTTTCAAACCACAAGATGGGAAAATTGTTGTAAGCAGAGATGTGCATTTCGTGGAGGACAAAAAATGGGACTGGAATATTTCAGCAAAGGAGGACAAACTGAAGTTTCAACATCTGACTCATGGTGAATTATCAGATCAGATTGATGATGACTGGCAAAATGAAGCATTTGATGATGCTCCTGTTAGAGGTACTCGATCTCTTTCTGAAATATATCACAGGTGCAACATAGCAGTGTGTGAACCAGCAAGTTATGAAGAAGCCAAGAAAGATCAAAATTGGATGGTTGCAATGAAGGAGGAGTTGTCCATGATTGAAAAGAACAAGACTTGGTATCTTGTGGAGAGACCTCAAGACAGAAAAGTAATTGGAGTCAAATGGGTGTTTAGAACTAAACTCAATGCCAATGGTTTAGTTCACAAGTACAAAGCAAGGCTAGTGGTGAGAGGTTTTGCACAGATATTTGGTGTTGACTACTCTGACACTTTTGCACCGGTTGCAAGGCTTGACACCATCAGAATGCTGCTTGCAATTGCTGCTCAAAAAAACTGGAGAGTCTACCAGTTAGATGTTAAGTCGGCCTTCTTGAATGGTGACTTGAAGGAAGAGATCTATGTTGATCAACCTGAAGGATTTGTGAAGAAAGGAGAAGAAGACAAGGTTTATCTTCTCAAGAAAGCTCTTTATGGCTTGAAGCAAGCTCCAAGGATTTGGTACAGCAAAATTGATGATTATTTGTTAAGCTTGGGATTTGTTAAAAGTCTCTCCGAATCAACTTTGTATGTAAAACAAGAAGGCAATGAGGTTCTTGTTTTATCACTTTATGTTGACGATTTGTTAGTTACAGGATCCAACACAACACTTGTAAAAAACTTCAAGCTCAAGATTATGAAAGTTTTTGAAATGACAGATCTTGGCTTAATGACATTCTTTCTTGGAATGGAAATTAAGCAAAGAGAGCATGAAGTCTTCATCCGTCAGAGGAAGTATGCAAAGGAGATTCTGAAGAAGTTCAAGTTTGAAGATTGCAAAGAAGTGAGTACACCAATGAATCAAAAAGAAAAGTTGTGTCAAGATGATGGTACTGATAAAGTGAATGAAGAATTTTTTAGAAGCTTGGTGGGATGCTTGATGTATTTGACAACAACAAGACCAGACATTATGAATGCAGTAAGTATTCTATCTAGATTTATGCATTGTGCTAGTGAGATACATCTAAGGGCTGCCAAGAGGGTGATTCGATATGTTAAAGGCACAATTGATCTTGGAGTCAAATTCACAAAAGGCAAGGAGTTCAAGCTTGTAGGATTCTCAGATAGTGATTGGGGAGGATCAACTGATGACATGAAAAGCACCTCAGGTTATTGCTTTAGTTTTTGGGCGGGCATTTTTTCATGGTGTTCAAGAAAACAAGAAAATGTGGCACAATCCACTGCAGAGGCTGAATTCATTGCTGCAGCCTCAGCTGTAAATCAAGCAATATGGTTGAGGAAGATTCTAACAGATCTCAACATGGAGCCAAAGAAAAGCACTGAAATTTTTGTTGACAACCAAGCAGCCATTGCTATCTCAAAAAATCCAGTGTTTCATGGGAAAACTAAGCATTTCAACATTAAGTTGTTCTTTGTAAGAGAAGTACATAAAGAAGATGTTGTAACACTGCTCTACTTCAAGTCTGAAGATCAACTGGCAGATTCATTCACAAAGCCACTACCTTTAAACAGGTTTGAGGTTCTTAGGCAGAAAATTGGAGTTTGCAGTTCCTAAAGCAAGGAGGAGTGTTGAGAATTTGCTTTAGTTTCTTTAAGAATAAAAGTCCACTTGTGCACAATCATGTGTTTTGAATTAGTCTTTGATTCTGTTATGTTATCCTAGTCTTAAGGAATTAGTTTAGTCATTTTGTTATTTTCAGTTCTTTAAATATGTGATTGAGCATAACTTTTCTGATATGAGAAAATCATCTTCGGACTTGATTTGCATTTGTTTTCTCTAATTCCTTCAGCGATATAATTTTACAACAACAGCAGGTTTTGCACCGAAACAATCATCTTCCATCTCTCTATTTCAATATCCGTTGTGAAATATAAAAATTCTAATCAATATATTTCTTATTGTCTTCTTTACAATAATTCTTCTATTCAATCACATATCTGTTCATAAATTTATTAAAGTATTTGTAAATATTTAATTTATTTTTAAGTCACTTATGTAAAATGTAATAATTCATTTAATATATTTGAACAATTTTATATTAATTAAATACTATAGTAAATTAAATACTACACAAATAAATTAGTAAATTCATAATAAAACTTTGGGAAAAAAAATTAGATCTTAAATATCATGAGAAATAATTTAATTATTTGGATGCCAGAAATTCTATAAGACATGTAGATGTAAGTTCCGTGGGATTTGTTTGGAAACATATAAGCTATGAAAAAAGTGGACCTGCATTCCTAAAATTTTATTATTTTTGTGAAGATATTTTTTATCCAACAGGAGAGTGAATTAATGGAATCAGTATCTGGATCCTTGCAGCAAACAACTCTTGAACGTTCAACCTATAATGCCACTATGCCAGTTTCAAGAAATGGGCAACTTTCGCAGGTTGTTATTTCATCCCTTACGCCATCTTTTTCATTTGTATTAAACTTCCAACAACCAAATTCCAGTGTAATATTATATCAAGAATTTCATATCCAGAGCCGTAGATTTTCATGTATAGTGCAGTGCAGGCTGGTGTTTTTACAAATTGGTGAAATTTTGGATATAAATCTGGCATTTTCTTTGCTCATTTGAATCCATATCAAATATAAGCAGTTGAAACTTAGAAAAGAGTTGTTGCTGATGAATGAAATCCAAGAATCTTGTCCCTAGTTATATGTTCGTGGCAAGTTTCTATCAAGTCATTTGATTCATTTCGGGTTGTTCAGTGTGCAGTCTCCATGTTTTGGCTTCTCTTCTCGGTTCTAGCATTTTAACTTTACCATAATCGCTGCCCATAGTGGAACATGAGCCATTTGAGCCTCTTGCAGAGTTATGGCTTCTTTGAGCCTCTTCCATTTGATATAGATTTTTAACAATGGAAACTTTCTTCCTCCTTTGCGTTAAAGTAGAAGCCCTGGAAGCCAACTGTTGGCTAAGGATTTTATTGACTCAGTTGTAATTAACAATCTTTATTTTAATATAATTCATTATTTCATGGTTTGTTATTTCTTTATCTGTATACCCATGTTATCAAACATAGATAAAGACCTTGATTATACTTTAATACAAATGAATCGTAATTCGATGTTGAAACTCATTTTTAAACAATGTATGATCTAAATTCGTTCCTAGTCGATTCAGGCGCCTAAAACATGGATAAAAGTCGCTTGAGCTCGAGACTAGCATCTGTGATGTTGTGTACTGCGTTTCTTGGTAAGGGCATAAAGATGTCCAAACATGCAGATGGGTAGTCATATGATGATTATACCGAACAACTCTCCCTCGGACTTTCCAAGTGGTTATCATTCATCGAGAGGATAAGTTCGTGGTTATGATTGTACACCATTAGTCCTTACGACCCGGGACAACACTGAGGCTCTATATGCTAGGGCTGTGCTTTGACTCGTTTACCGGCTCCAGGAGAGTCATCAGGTGGCGAGGTTGGGTACAGTTGCGACACATATAGGAGCCAGTACATTGTAGTCGGGAATTCACCGCTCACCTGCAGGTGTGGATATCCTATGTGATCTGATTAAATAATAGTGCATGGAATCTCTGGCCTGAGTATGAGATGTACGTTGGAGAAGGAGTTCTCCAATAGTACACGCGATGCCACTATTATAGTTATCACATAGTTATCGAATTAATATGCAACCCTCGATGAACCAATGGTTGCAGATTCAATCGGAATATATGAGATGAAGGGACCGTACTGTACGTTAATCATAATGGTTCTTGCAGGCACTATCAGTGATACCTAGGGGATCATGGGGCGATGCTACTAGACGCTCTTACCACGATCCGATGGGTGCAATCAGAAATGAGTTCTAGCATTCTTGATCAAGGCGTTGATGAAAAGAATTGGGCTAACTAGGGTAAGCCCGAATAAAGGATTATGTCCTGAATCACAAAGAGTTGTGAACTCACGGCTAGCTGTATCTCTGAACCATTGAGGGTCAAACAAGCACTGGATCGTTTGTTCCCGTTGAGAGAATAAATCAAGGAGTTGAATTTATAAAATTTGAGAATTTAATTTATTAAACTCAAATGTTGGGTTTATTAGATATTAAATTTTGGAGTTGATATAAATTCAAGGAGTTAAATTTATAATTTAAATAATAAATTCAAATGTTGAATTTATAATGATTTAATTTATTAAACTCAAAAGTTGAGCTTATTAATTAATAAATTAAATATGTTGGGTAATATGTTAATGGGCTTGTAAGAGTACAAGTCCAACATATTAAATAATTAAAGTTATTAATGGACCTTGATTAATTGATTAAATTAGTTGGACTAATCCAATTAATTAATTAAGCTCATTAATGTTAATTAAAGGGCCCAATTATTATACTATGATAATTAGGTCAATGGTTAATTATAAAAGTGGGTTGAGAAGTCATAACCCTAGCCTCCCAATCACCATATTTTCGAGAAAACCACTCCTCCAAAGAAACAAAAATCGGCCACCTCTCTTGAGAAAGAATTTTGAGCCGTCTCTCAAATATTTTTCTCCTACGTAAAATCTCTTCCATATTTTCTAGTGCAGTTTGGAAGAGGATCAAGCGATCTAGTCGTGGACTTGATATGAGGATCATAGAAAGCAGATCTGAAGAAAGTTCGTAGGGATTCATCAAGAGCTAATCCGTTTATATCGGATTAGTTGGAGTCCAGTGATCTATTCACCAAAGGTATAACGATTCTAACGCCCTATGAATGTTTATGATAAAATCATACGAGCGCCCAAAGCAAAATATATTTTGATTGTCAAAACTATTAAAATTTTTAAAACTTCCGCTGCGTTTGGGCATGTAGAAAACCCAGATCCAACAGTGGTATCAGAGCCAGTGTAGTGCCCAAATTCAGTACACGTATAACACATGCATTTATTTAATTATTAAAGCAGTTATTTAATTTTAAATCGAGTGTTAGTAGTGCATGATTTATTTAAATGCATTATTTTAAATTAATTATGTTTACGTGATGCACGTTAAAATGTTTTTTGAGTTTCATGTTTCAGGCGATTATTCGAGGCGGGATCGAGGAAAAGACCGGGGACGATTCTTGGCAATTTAAAGTGCGGTATGTTATTTTAAAAGTTTAGAAGGGGCATTTTAAATAATTCATTTAGTTTAGTATTTTAAAGCCTTATTTATGTATTTAATAATTTAAGAGTTTAGAACTTTTAAAATTAGTGTGTAATTATTTTAATTGAGGAGATTGATTAAACTAGTGTGTGTTAACATTTAATTAGTTAATTTAGTACTAATTTCTCCTAATTAAAAACCCACACACGTTACACACACTCACACACACTTACACGTTTTTACACACACTAAAACACACAACACACCCTACCCATTTTATTTTCAGATTTTTAAAAGAGAGAAAACCTAGGGTTCTTGTGAACTCAGCAGCCGCCCCTCCCTTCATAGAATTTCAGCACTTTTCAGTGAGTTTTATTGCAAGAAAGTCGAGCCGCAAGTCGTCCCGGATCAACCTCGCTTCTTTCCCGCGTCGGTGTCGTCGTTACGGTATTTTTAAGTATCAAAAGGCACGTATATTCTGTTATTGCTGCATCGATCTCGTCATATTATGCGTGTGTTGTTATTTATGTGTAAAAATACATGTGCGATGCGTAGGAGTTTGAGCAATTATGTTTAGAACACTTTTGAAACCATTTTCAGATATAAAATTTCGTTTTTGCTGTATTTTTTAAATACTGCGATTTTTCGGTCACGTTTTTGAGAAAACTTTCAACACGAAAATTGTAGAACTTTTTGATACCTTCGATTTGACAATAAATTCGAAATTTTTGGATGAAAATTGAGTGAGACGGTTTTCGTGAGACTGCTCAAACTTCGTTTTCCAGAAAATTATGTTTTGATGTGTTCTTGAGATTTTATTGTTGCAGGCTTCGTTGGAGATCGACGGGTGATCATTGCTGCATCTAAGTATGCGTATTATGATGTTGGGATGTTATTTGATAGGTCGTTTAGTGTCGATAGATATGCAAATGCATTAGAAGTCATAGGAAACGAGTTGGTGTCATTTGCCACGTTTTTTGAATTGTATGTGTCGTAGGGTGGACGTTGTTGCTTTGGGTGTTGTGCGAAGTTGGGTAGATGTTATGGCATGCTAGGATGGGTCTCGGGGCTGTCGGTTCATGGTCCGTACTATCGAGTCTAGAATGACAAGCATAGCATGTATTGAAATTTCGTGAGTTTGCACTTCCCGCAGGTACACGGACCTTGGCACGGGGTCCGTGCCTTTGGTTCTTCTTGGTGCCATTTTACCGAGACTACACGGACCCACACACGAACCAGGGCACGGGGTCCGTGCCTTTCCCTTTCTGCACGACAGCTTTTACCGAGTCTACACGGACCCGGAGCCAGGTCAAGGTCCGTGTCCCTTCTCCTTCCAGAGTATTTCTTTTGCGTACCTACACGGACCCAGGCACGGGGTCCGTGTACTTCATGTTTTGGGAAATTTTATACTTTGCTTTGGGGTTTCATGTCTTGGGTTAGTACGATGATTAAAATGAGGTCAAGTCCCGAGCGTTTTAGAATTCCTTAAGCTATTTAATTGATTCGGGTGAGTACGATTACCTACGTCTAGGTTATGTAAGTTAAGCTTAAATTCATGTTAGTATGTGCAGCAGCGGCCCCAATCGAAGTCCAACGAATCCCTCAACGTCAAGTAAGTATGTTTGACGTGCAAAGAAAATATTTTCAAGTTTTTGAGATAAGCGAAATGTCTTGTGGCCAATGTATGTATGGGGTTGAAAAGCGTTAAATCATGAACGGGGACCAACCCACCCCGTTAAAGCATGAACGGGTTTATATCAGGATTGGAAAGCGTTAAAGCATGAACGGGGACCAATCCACCCGTTAAAGCATGAACGGGGATCTCATGTATGTGGCAGTGGGTTCGCCCCTGTCATCCCAGTACTGTGGTTTAGTCTGATCAGGCGATTATGTTATGGGTCACTTGCATTGAAACATATCTCTATGCAAAATAATGAAGTTCATGTATGTTTATGTATGTACAAGTAGGCAAGCATGTTTATGAAAGTTTTTACGTTATGGCACGTCTATGATATGTATAAGTTACTTCAAGTTCAAGTTTCAAGTATGTATGTTCTATTTTTAAGCTGCATGTGGTTTTATTATGTATTATTCGTTATTCCCAGTTTATACGTGTTGAGTCTCTAGACTCACTAGACTTGATCGATGCAGGTGAGGATGTTTATGAGGAGACAGGAGGTGGGGACCAAGGAGCAGGCTTGGACTGAGCGGGAGGCTAAACCCGAGGGCCGCCATGTTTTTAAGTCTTTATGAAAATGTTCAAATACTTTTGTCAAACTCTATTTTAGATCTTTGTTGAGACGTACAATTTATTTTACCGAATTTTGAATGCTCACGTTTTATTTAAGAAAAATTTTTAATTCTTCCGCAAATTTTAGTAGTAAAAAGTACGGACGCGCACAGGAGGCCGCCACTGCCCGAAACGTTCGGGCAGCGGGCGGGCAGCGAGGGCGGTAGCCCTGGATCATCTCGAGAAGCGTGCTGAATGGCGCGCAGGGCGGCGCACAGCGTGCGGACGTTCCGCACGCTGAGCGCGGCGCCGCGCGCACAGGAGGCCGCCACTGCCCGAAACGTTTGGGCAGCGGGCAAGCAGCGAGGGCGGCTGCCCGGGATCATCTGGGAGGCGTGCTGAATGGTGGGCTTGAATTGTTTGGGCCCATGGTGCAATTTTCTGATTTTTCAAAATTTTTGGCAAAATTGATATTTTTGAAAATTGGTTCAATTTTTATTTTGAAAAATTAATAATTTTCTTGTAAAATAAATAATTAGAATATGATTTTAATTATTTATGGTAAAAATGAGTTTTATAAAAATCAATTATTATTGATTTAATTGAAAATTAAATAAAGGATTTTATTTAATTTATTAAATTCTTTAATAATTGTGGTGGTTAGTGATAAAATTATTAGATATATGATTTATCAATTAATTAAAATTTTTAATTAATTGATGTTAATATTTGATATTAAATGCATGAAGGATGATCGAGAGCCTTGACCAATGTGTTAGGTGTATGTTAGGATATTTTACTGTTTTATTCGTTTTTAATATTTGATATTATTAAAGTGGGCTTGGTTTATGGCCCGTTCCCACCCCATGAGATGTATCACTTATGTGTCATGGCTATTTAAATGTAATTATTAGAAATAGTGGGAGATCAAGACTGGAAGATGGTGGGCCCGATGAACGAGATGAAGACATATAAAATATTGGAAGCTCTTGTAATAGTTGCATTTGCATCTCTGCATTCACCTAGGTTTTGGACCTGGATCCATGTTTGGCTCACATGGATCTAATAGTGTTGGCGATCGATCATCCTTGTTTATTGTTGAATGTCATATTATGATATATGCGATATATAGTAGTATGCATGTATGTATATTATTAAATAATATAGTTTCATGAATCCAGCAAACATACAAACTCGTGGCACGCGATTTTTAAATTAAAATGATGAGACAATTTTAAAATTAAAATCCCTCATTTTGAATAAGATTCAAAATTTATATCAAATCGGAAAAAGGAAAAATTAAAAGGGGAGGCCTGTACGCCGGAAAGCTGTGACTTCCACCGGACATATGATGTGAATTGAGTGAAACTCCCATGACTTCGGCTCATATTATTGGGGGAACTCATGGCGACCATCTACTACAATTCAATATTGATGGGTTGGTTTGACACGTGAAAATAAACAGCGTCATATTATTGGGTCTTTATTAAACGTGAGGCAAAACACACGGAGGTTGCATAGAGATGCAATTGAATTCTACCTTTTAGAAATTATAATTGGCTGATATTATTCGGGATTATAATTGGCTAATTGGACTCTACGTGCCTACTAAAGAAATACGATTTCCCTTTTTCATCAGAGGGTGGTGGAAATGTCAAAATAGTGGGAGGGGAATTTATAAAATAAAATCCATATTTTATATCTTAGAATTATTTTAAAATTATCAGTAACCATTATCTGTTTTCATTTTCAGTATATTTACGATGACTACTCGTAACCCGCTTTCAATCATTCTCGATCAAAACAAATTGACTGGCCCTAACTATCATGACTGGTTTCGAAATTTAAAGATTGTTTTTAACTCCGAAAGGATTGCGTATGTGCTTGATAAGAAGCCACCTAAGGAGGCGGCTCCTGATATCAGTAGGACTAAATTAGCTAAGCTTGAGAAACATTGGGATCATGATCTTCAAGCTAAGAGCTTCATGTTGGCTTCTATGTCGAACGAACTTCAAAGGAGGTTCGAGGAGGCGGTGAATGCTGCTGACATTCACCTTCATCTGAAAGAATTGTATGATGTACAAACTCGTTCCATGCTACTGTTAAAGAACTCATGACTAAACGCTTGCGAGAGGGGACTTCGGTCCATGAGCATGGTGTTAGGATGATTGGGCTCATCGAGAAGTTGGTGGGGCTTGACGTGGTTATTCCTAGTGAGCTCTCGACTGATATTCTCTTGTTGTCTTTGCCTGCCTCGTTCGATGGATTCGTGGTTAATTTTAATATGAACAAGCTTGAGGCCACCCTTGAAGAGTTGGTCAATATGCTTACTAATTATGAGGACACAATTAAGAAGGAAAAGCCTGTTCTTCTAGTGGGTTCTTCGTACGGTACGAAAAAGGGAGCCCCATATAAAGGCAAGAAGCGTTCTGCCCCTCCAAAGAAGAACAAGCCCAACAAGAAGCCATACAAGAAACCTAATCCGGGGCCCACAAAGCCTGACAAGTCAGAACAAGTCTGTTTCCACTGCAACAAGCCTGGATATTGGAGGCGTAATTGCGAGGAGTATCTAGCCCAGAAACGTTATGGCCATGGTATGTTTTATATTGAAGTTAATGTTTCTATCAATTCCTCTTCTTGGGTATTGGATAGCGGATGTGGTTCTCATCTATGCAATGATTTGCAGGTGATGGGAAGAAGCAAGAGGCTTAGAGATGGTGAGACCTTTCTAAGACTAGGAAATGGAGCAAGAGTTGTTGTCACTGCCATTGGAGACGTTACTTTAATTTTGGACAATAATTTTAAGTTGTTTTTGAGAGACGTTTTATTTGTTCCTGAATTAGTTAAAAATATTATTTCTATTTCTATACTTGATAGGGATGGTTATTCTTGTGTTTTTGCGAAAGGTGTTTGCAATTTATACAAGAATGAATGTTTGATTGGAACTGGAAAATTAACAAACGATCTTTATAACTTAAAATTAAAAGATATTCCGTTAAACAATATCCAAGCGCATACGAAAACATCAACAAAAAAAGAAAAATAGAAAACCCGAATCCCGCACAAATATGGCACGCTAGACTAGGTCATATTTCCCAAAGAATGATGCACAAGCTAGTGGGAGAAGGCATATTTGACTTGTCAGAAATAAATTCTCTACCAACTTGTGAGTCCTGTCTAAAAGAAAAAATGACTAAAATTCCATTCAATGGAAACGTGGAACGTGCGCATGGTCTACTGGATTTGATCCACACGGACGTTTGTGGCCCGCTAAGTGTTAGCACAAAATTTGGGCATTCCTACTTCATTACCTTTACTGATGACCATTCGAGGTATGGGTACGTTTATTTGATGAAACACAAATCTGAAGCATTTGAAAAGTTCAAAGAATTCAGATCTGAAGTAGAAAATCAGCTAGAAAGAAGTATTAAGGCACTTCGATCTGATCGAGGTGTAGAATACTTAAGTGCTGAATTTTTGGGTTATCTAAAAGAGAATGGGATTCTCTCACAGTGGACTCCACCAGCAACACCACAGTTGAATGATGTTTCTGAACGTCGAAATCGAACCTTGATGGACATGGTTCGATCTATGATGGGATTCACTGAATTGCCTATATCGTTTTGGGGCTTTGAGCTTGAAACTGCGGCAATGTTGTTGAATAATATTCATATTAAAGCAGTGGATAAAACGCCATATGAGATATGGATGGGAAAACTCCCAAATATTCTCACATGAGAATATGGGGATGTCCTGCTTACGTGAATCAGACAGTGGGAGACAAATTGGATAGTAGATCCACTTTGTGCTACTTTATAGGATATCCAAAGAATTCTGTTGGATATTATTTCTATCATCCCAATTAAGAAAAAGTGTTTGTTTCAAGAAATGCCACCTTTTTAGAAAAGGATTTTCTATTAGATAGAAAAGGCAAGATGATAGAACTTGAAGAAATTCAAGATACTCCATCAACTATAGAAGTTGAACCCATTTCCCAAGAACTAGTAGTTGAAGTACAAGCTTCTAGAAGATCTGATAGGGTTATTAGACCACCTGTAAGATATACGCTTCTTCATGAACAAAGCCATGATGAGTCTTGTGTTGGATGTGATCCAATGAATTTAAAAGAAGCAATATCTGATACTGATTCAACCAAATGGCTTGAAGCCATGCAGTCAGAAATGGACTCTATATATTCAAACCAAGTCTGGACATTAGTGGATCCACCTGAGGGAATCGTTCCCATAGGATGCAAATGGATCTACAAAATAAAGCTTGGAGCGGATGGGAAGGTAGTGATCTTCAAAGCAAGACTGGTTGCAAAAGGTTATACTCAAAGGCAAGGAATTGACTATGAGGAAACTTTTTCACCAGTTGCTATGTTTAAGTCCACTAGAATACTACTAGCCATAGCAGCATGGTATGACTATGAGATATGGCAAATAGATGTAAATACTGCATTCCTCAATGGAGACATCAAAGAAGAAATTTATATGTCTCAACCTGAGGGATACACATCAGTAGGAAGTGAGCATAAGGTATGCAAATTTCAGAGATCAATATATGGTGTCAAGCAGGCATCAAGGAGTTGGAACCTCAGATTTGATAGCATTATCAAAGAGTTTGGTTTTGCTAAGAATCCTGAGAAACCATGTGTGTACAAGAAAGTTAGTGGGAGTGCAGTGACATTCCTAATACTTTATGTTGATGATATCCTGCTCATTGGGAATGATATAGGATTACTGCAATCAACTAAAGTATGGTTAGCCAGTAAATTCTCCATGAAATACATGAGTGAAGCATCCTACGTATTGGGAATACAATTCTATAAAGATAGATCAAAGAGGATGCTCGGACTCACCCAAGCCACCTATATCGATACCATTATAAAATGATTCTCTATGGAAGAGTCCAAGAGAGGATACTTACCAATGTGTCATGGTATTACTCTATCTAAAGCTATGTGTCCCAAAACTGATGAAGAGATAGAGATGATGACACGTATTCCATATGCATCAGCTATTTGTAGTATCATGTATGGTATGATATCGACACGTCCCGATGTTGCTTACTCTTTGAGTGTTACA
This sequence comes from Primulina tabacum, assembly GCF_025594145.1. Taxonomy (NCBI): domain Eukaryota; kingdom Viridiplantae; phylum Streptophyta; class Magnoliopsida; order Lamiales; family Gesneriaceae; genus Primulina; species Primulina tabacum. Next base: position 45,651,482 of record NC_134551.1, read on the forward strand.
AGCAAATATCAGGCGAACCCTGGTCCAATGCATTGAAAGGCCGTGAAAGATATTTTTAAGTACTTGAGAAGGACTAAGAACTTGTTCATGGTCTATGGGGGTGGAGAATTAAAATTGGAAGGCTACAGTGATTCGAGCTTCCAATGTGATGTAGATGATTCGAAATCGACCTCTGGTTTTGTATTCATGCTTAATGTTGCGGATGTCTCTTGGAAGAGTTCCAAACAAGACACCGTTGCGGATTCCACCATTGAAGCTGAGTACATTGCTGCGTCTGCTGCAGCCAAAGAGGCAGTTTGGATGAGGAATTTTGTCCAGGAGTTGTGCGTTATTCCTAATGGAGTTGATCCAGTCTCGGTGTACTGCGACAACACTGGAGCTGTTGCGCAAGCAAAGGAACCAAGGTCTCATCAGCGATCCAAATATGTACTGAGGAAATTCCACATCATCCGGGAGATTGTGGAAAGAGGAGATATATCAGTCGAAAGAGTCCCCTCTGCAGATAACGTTGCTGATCCACTTACAAAGCCCTTGCCAGGACCATTGTTTGAAAAGCATCGCGAACCAATGGGATTAAAGTTTATGGGTAGTTGGCTATAGGGCAAGTGGGAGATTGTTAGAATAGATGCCCTGCAAGCCAACTGTTGGCTAAGGATTTTATTGACTCAGTTGTAATTAACAATCTTTATTTTAATATAATTCATTATTTCATGGTTTGTTATTTCTTTATCTATATACCCATGTTATCAAACATAGATAAAGACCTTGATTATACTTTAATACAAATGAATCGTAATTCGATGTTGAAACTCATTTGTAAACATTGTATGATCTAAATTCGTTCCTAGTCGATTCAGCCGCCTAAAACATGGATAAAGGTCGCTGGAGCTCGAGACCAGCATCTGTGATGTTGTGTACTGCGTTTCTTGGTAAGGGCATAGAGATGTCCAAACATGCAGATAGGTAGTCATATGATGATTATACCGAACAACCCTCCCTCGGACATTCCAAGTGGTTATCATTCATCGAGAGGATAAGTTCGTGGTTATGATTGTACATCATTAGTCCTTACGATCCGGGACAACACTGAGGCTCTATATGCTAGGGCTGTGCTTTGACTCGTTTACCGGCTCCAGGAGAGTCATCAGGTGGCGAGGTTGGGCTACAATTGCGACACATATAGGAGCCAGTACATTGTAGTCGGGAATTCACCGCTCACCTGCAGGTGTGGATATCCTATGTGATCTGATGAAATAATAGTGCATGGAATCTCTGGCCAGAGTATAAGATGTACGTTGGAGAAGGAGTTCTCCAATAGTATACGCGATGCCACAATTATAGTTATCACATAGTTATCGAATTAATATGCAACCCTTGATGAACCAATGGTTGCAGATTCGATCGGGATATATGAGATGAAGGGACCGTACTGTACGTTAATCATAATCGACTGGTTCTTGCAGGCACTATCAGTGATACCTAGGGGATCATGAGACGATGCTACTAAACGCTCTTACCATGATCTGATGGGTGCAATCAGAAATGAGTTCTGGCATTCTTGATCAAGGCGTTGATGAAAAGAATGGGGCTAACTAGGGTAAGCCCGAATAAAGGATTATGTCCTGAATAACAAAGAGTTATGAACCCACATCTAGCTGTATCCCTGAACCATTGAGGGTTACATAAGCACTGGATCTTTTGTTCCCGTTGAGAGAATAAATTCAAGAAGTTGAATTTATATTATATAGTAAATTCAATGAGTTGAATTTATGATAATTAAATTTTGAGATAATAAATTCAATGAGTTGAATTTATAAATTTTGAGAATTTAATTTATTAAACTAAAATGTTGGGTTTATTAGATATTAAATTTTGGAGATGATATAAATTCAAGGAGTTGAATTTATAATTTAAATAATAAATTCAAATGTTGAATTTATAATGATTTAATTTATTAAACTCAAAAGTTAAGCTTATTAATTAATAAATTAAATATGGTGGGTAATATGTTAATGGGCTTGTAAGAGTACAAGTCCAACATATTAAATAATTAAAGTTATTAATGGACCTTGATTAATTGATTAAATTAGTAAGACTAATCCAATTAATTAATCAAGCTCATTAATGTTAATTAAAGGACCCAATTATTATACTATTATAATTAGGTCAAGGGTTAATTATAAAAGTGGGTTGAGAAGTCATAACCATAGCCTCCCAATCACCATATTTTCGAGAAAACCACTCCTCCAAAGAAACAAAAATCGGCCACCTCTCTTGAGAAAGAATTTTGAGCCGTCTCTCAAATATTTTTTTCCTACGTAAAATCTCTTCCATATTTTCTAGTGCAATTTGGAAGAGGATCAAGCGATCTAGTCGTGGACTTGATAAAAGGATCATAGAAAGCAGATCTGAAGAAAGTTCGTAGGGATTCATCAAGAGCTAATCCGTATATATCGGATTAGTTGGAGTCCAGTAATCTATTCACCAAAGGTATAACGATTCTAACATCCTATGATGTTTATAATAAAATCATACGAGCGCCCAAAGCAAAATATATTTTGATTGTCAAAACTATTAAAATTTTTAAAACTTCCGCTGCGTTTGGGCGTGTAGAAAACCCAGATCCAACACTTTGTTCATAAGAACTACATCAGACGATGTGGTTCCTGTCCTTATCTGTTGGCTTATTTGGAACAGAAAAGATACGGACATGTTCAATCAAATTAGATGATATTAGTTCATGGCCAGACTAGAGATATTCAAAGAACACAACCATTTTCTAGGCTAAAACAGGAGATAAGTTGGTGGAAATCGGAAGGGATGATTGCCAGAAGGGAATCCAGGGGAAGCAGCAGCAGTGTTTAAAGCCTTAAAAGGCATAGAAGTAAAATTTTGATATCCATTGGCTCATCTCCTTATTGAGTAACAACATCACTCATATTTTTCTGGGAAGGCAACACTACAGAGAGAATAGCTACTGAAGGTTACTTCTATAAAGTTTCTACAATATGGGACTCCAGCACAACCCACATTTTCTGAAAGGACATTTCTTTGCGATAGGCAAAGGCTCCCAAATTTCAGATTTTCTATATTTCTATCTGTTCTAGTCTTCTGCAAAGTTCAGTAAACAATCTTCCTATCTTTGATTGCAATAGAGGGTGCCAACCTGCAAAAACTCAAAAAATAGAAATTTTCTTCATTGGAAAATATTAGTAATTTTTTAAAAAAAACAAAGTATTTTCTGCAATTTCACAACTAATAATTATAATCGTTAGAAAAATCGATCAAACAAACCATAGCTGACACCACATGAGCAAAGATGAAAATGCCTCCCCAATTATTGCCAGTATATGTGAGAACCGGATTTTTTCTCATTTATGTATTTGTTTGCAAGGAGATTGTGTAGAAGATTTTTATTGTGATTGTATGGAATAAGAATTTCACATGGGGAAATTATAATTGAGGAATCTTTATGGCCAATACTATAATACCTACAATAAGGCATACACATTTCGAGATGTGCAAGGGAATTACAAGGTTGAGATATCCTCAAGATCCAAGTGAGTAAGGCATGATATGGTGATCAAGATTTCGAAATCTTCACTATCAACCTTGTATAGATTTTGAGTAGTTGCTTGCATGCCAAATAAAAAGGAAGCAAATCATCTATCCATGCACCAGGGAATCAATGAAGCTTGACCAAATATCCAGCACTTAAATTCGAAATATTGAGGGGCAAGGGATTAAGGAATGAGCCCCACGAAATTGGAAGAAAAATCAGTAACAATGGCAAGGAGATTAGGGTAAAAAATTGTGAGATTTATGTCAATCTTGAGCATGATTTTAGTGCCAAAATTAGATCCATCTCCCTCACCTATAAATACCACACCATCTCTACTCATTCTCCACCCCAAATTTTCGAAACCCTTGCTGAATAATTTCGAGTTCCAGCAGCCTCCCCATTGCCGAAACTCTGCCCAAATATCGTCACAACTTTAGCCTAAAATCGAAGCCGAAGCACCGTCCGAGCAAGAACGAGGAACGATCCACGTCGAGAAGCCAAGCACCTACGTTTCTTAGCATCAATTATACGGTAAGTGGGCTGTTTTAAATGCTTATAAATTCGGTTTTATGCATATGTGATTTTCGGTTTTTGGTTTAAAAATACGGTCGAGTACCGTCGTTTTGTCTATGCGTTTTTACGAAAATTTTGGTACGTTTTGTGGACACCGTGAGGATTCCCTGAAAATGGGTGGAATTCCAACATATGGCCCTTAATGGTGGGATAGAACCGTTTTATGGCCTCGCCCCCTTAGAGGATTAAAACTTAGGGACTGACGTCAGTAAACCGTGAAAGGTGAAAAATCGCAGTGTTGTTATGTTACGAATACGATGTTACGGTTATGAAAAGCATGTTATATGTATATGTATGTTTCGAAAATGTTATTAAATTGGTTATGCTGTGTTCAATATCCCCCATTTACTAAGTATTCCCAAATACTCACCCCCCTTACTCTCCCCTCCCAGATAAGTCCGAGGAACAGGTTGAGGACGAAGAGTCTGAACAGTTTTGGGGCTGGTGAATCACAAGATTAGTAATAGGTTTTATTTCGACTTTTATGATTTAATGAATTGTAAGACGCTTCCGCATTTATTTCTGTCGTTTAGTGATTTTGGTTGTAAAAGACAATGTTTCCTTTGGATTGAAATTGTGATATATAAACTGGTTCGATTTATACTGTGCTACGAAAGGCTTGTTGTTTCGATTGTGTGATTGTTAAACAACGCCGGTGTCAATCCCGAGTTTCGGGGCGTGACATTTAAGTGGTATCAGAGCCGCCATGTTCATAATCCGAGTGGGAAAAATCGATTTTCAAAAAAAAAAATCGTCGGTGGAATTTTAACTCGAGGCCGATGCTATCCCCTCCGAAACGGCCCAACGAACGAGACTCACCACACTAAAGTCGTGAGATAGGGGCTGAAATCGCGAAATTCCTCCGTTTAAGCCTCCGAAACGTCGTTTTTGCCGTTTTAGGAAATATTCGTAGACCCTATAACTTCTCGTATGAAATTCCGAATTCGATTCCGTCAATTGTTCTGGAATCCTCTCGACATATGCTTCGAACCCATATGTCAAATTCCAAACTTTCCATTTTTGGAAAAAAAATATATATTTATTTAAATTTCGAAAATTTCATATATATTGCATATTCTCACTTGTTATATACTGCCTAATTCGAATTCTGAGCATTTCCATTTTTTGATTTCAGGAAATAGCTCCATCTACCCCTATGCGACCCCACACCCGTGCCCAAGCTGCCATTCGTCTGAAGGAGCTTGCCCTTCACTATCAGTCCCGTCAGATTCGGCGACTTAGAGCCAGATTGAGTGGGAGGAGGAGTGAGGTCGAAACCTTAGCCACTGAGAAAGAGGAGATTCAGGTCCGCCTTAACCAATCGATCTATCAGGGTGAGTTAGTGAGAGGTGATAACATGGACCTAAGGGATATCATAGAGCAGTGCAAGTATCAGCATGGGAAGCTGCGAGAGGATACGGAGCGTTGTCGCAAGGAGCTGGAGGACGAGAAACAGCAGAATGCCAAAGGTAAGAGGAGGCTGGAAAATTCGTGTGAGGCCATGAACAGCCTCGCATATGTAAACCAGCGTCTGACCCAACAGCTGGAAGCTCTAAAGGACCAACTCAAACAGAAGAAACAGTATCATCTTCAGTATCAGCAGCATTGGAACTATGAGATGGAAGTGGCTGAGGCAGAGATTCAGGGACTTAAGGCTCAGGTGACACAGCTCACAGAAGAGAACGCCCAGCTCACCCACATAGTGGAGATACTGCAAGAGGAAGAGCCAGAGGAGGAGCCGGAAGGAGAGGAGCCAATAGAGATCGATGAGCCTATAGCTGCCATAGGAGATGGAGAGATAGATGATTAGAGTTTCTTAGTGACCTTTCCTTATTACTAGGAGTTTATCTTTCCATTGTTGCTATTTTATTTCAGTCAGTATGATTTATTTCCATTCAGTACGCTTTGTTCATTCAGTTGTTTCTTTACACTCAAAAAATTAATAAAATTATGATTATTTATTAATCTCAGTCGTTCATTTATGTTCAAGTTATGTTTACTTATTAACTTCAGTTGTTCCAGCATAACTCATTTATCCAATCTTGTCGTTATGCACGTCAAATTCTTAGAAGCGTTTAACTTGTAGGAAATGGCCGGTAGACCACCAAGACAGAACCGCAACCCGCGTTATGGTAATACCGACCGTGAATGCGGACAAGAGAATGGGCAGGGAAATGGACCCCCGCCTGCAGTCAACTTAAGCCGAGCTAATCTCATGGCCATAGCCACTATAGTGGCGATAACACTGCAAGGGTTGGAAAACCCGAATGCCAATCAACCTCCACCACCACCACCTAATGGAATCAAATTTCATTACGAGTCCCTCCGTAAGAACAGGTGTCTGACATTCAGAGGGGACGCCGATCCTGAAGTTGGCCAGAGTTGGCTAAAGAGTATCGAGACTCAGTTGAGGCTACAGGAAGTTCCCGATGCGCTCAAGGTTGACGTGATCGTGCCCTTCTTGGAAGACAAGGCAGCCAAATGGTGGGAAGCAGTCTCGCCAGCCATGACCTCTGCTGGACCAATCACATGGCGAATCTTCCGGGAAACATTTCTGAAACAGTACTACCCGGCAGAAGTCAGATTGCAGAAGTTAAGTGAGTTTGAGAATCTCACTCAAGCTCCAAATATGTCAGTAGTGGAGTATACATCTCAGTTTAACGCCCTTGGGTCTTATGCTCCGACAATTATGGCAGACGAAGTTTTGAAATTGCACCGTTTCAAGAAGGGGTTGAACAGCAGGATCCAATCAGCTCTAGCAGTCTACCAACCTGCGAATTTCTCAGACTTGATGGGCGCAGCTATCCGAGCTGAAACTGATATCCAGCGAAGAGAGAAGGAATTTAAAAACAAAAGGCCTATGAGTAGTCAATCTTTGCATAACGGTCAGACCTTCAAGAGGCCTAACCAGTCTGGTGGACCATCAAAAGGGCCTTCGCCTAACTCAAGTTATCAAGATATTAAGCCTTGCCCAACTTGTCACTTACGACACCTGGGAGAATGCCGAAGAAATAGTGGAGTATGCTTCGGATGTGGGAAAGCGGGGCACCGAATTGCCGAATGTCCTACTGCCGCCAACCAAGTAGCCGGGCCCAACAAAGGAACTGGGCCAAATACAGGAGCTAACCCCAACAAGCCAAAGGAAGGCAAGCCTAACGCCAGGGTCTTTGCTATGACTCAAGAAGAGGCCGACGACGCCAATGAAGTCGTGTCAGGTACCATCCTAATTCAGAAAGTGCCTGCTTATGCGTTATTTGATTGTGGTGCTACGCATTCCTTTATGTCTAAGAGATTTGCTAAGAAGCTAGGACGTAAGCCCGATAAGCTAACTGAACCTTTCCGAATAGCCACACCTACTAGTATAGCCATTGAAACTGACGAGATCTACAGAGATTGTAAAATCAGTATTAGTGATCAAACTTTTAGCGCCGACTTGATACAGTTGATCATGGTCGATTTCGACGTAATCTTAGGAATGGATTGGTTAGCAAGAAACAATGCGATAGTAGATTGTAAAGGGAAGAGAGTCACACTCCGAACCCCAGATCAGGAAGAAGTCGTGTATCATGGCAAGTCCAAGGAACGAAAGTCACTGCTTTCCGCAACTCAAGCTTGGAGAGCCATGAAATCCGGAGAAGACATCTACCTAGCAATGGTCAGTGAAATAAAAGAGGAAGCCGAGCTGAAACTGGAGGACATCCCTATAGTAAGAGAGTTCCCAGATGTTTTTCCAGAAGAACTCTCGGGGAAGGTCCCAGACCGCGAAGTGGAGTTCGAGATCAATCTTGTTCCCGGTGCGACCCCAATCTCTAAGGCACCTTACAGAATGGCACCAGCCGAACTCAAGGAGCTAAAAGAAAAACTCCAAGAATTGCTAGATAAAAGGCAAATTCGACCGAGTGTGTCCCCCTGGGGAGCTCCAGTACTCTTCGTGAAAAAGAAGGACGGGAGTATGAGATTGTGCATCGACTACAGAGAATTGAACAAGATCACAATCAAGAACAGGTACCCTCTACCTCGAATAGACGATCTGTTTGATCAGCTTAAGGGAGCCGCCGTCTTTTATAAACTGAACCTGAGGACAGGTTACCATCAGTTGAAGTTCAGGGCTGAAGATATCCCTAAAACAGCTTTTCGAACCAGATATGGGCATTATGAATTTACAGTGATGCCGTTTGGTCTGAAAAACGCACCGGCAGCATTCATGGATCTGATGAATAGAGTGTTCAAGCCATTCCTGGATCAGTTCATAGTGGTGTTCATCGACGACATTCTCGTCTATTCCCCTGATGAGACCAGCCACGAAAAGCACCTTCACATTGCTCTGCAAACTTTGAGAGAGAATAAGCTGTATGCTAAGTTCAGTAAAGTGTGAATCCTGGCTAAAGAGTGTGTCCTTCCTAGGGCATGTAATTTCGAAAGCAGGAGTGTCAGTGGATCCAAAGAAAGTACAAGCAATCACAGAATGGCCAAGACCGAAGAACGCCGCCGATATCAAAAGCTTTCTTGGATTGGCAGGCTACTATCGGAAGTTTGTCGAAGGGTTCTCCACAATAGCCGTACCACTGACGAAGCTCACTCAGAAGAATTCTAAGTTCATCTGGGATGAAAATTGTGAGAAGAGTTTCCAGACATTGAAAGGGAAACTCGCATCCACACCAGTGTTAATATTGCCTGCAGAGAATAAGGACTTTACCATCTACAGTGACGCATCTAAGGAAGGTTTAGGATGCGTGCTCATGCAGGAAGGAAGGGTGATCGCCTACGCATCAAGGCAGTTGAAACCGCACGAACAGAACTACCCTACTCATGATCTGGAACTAGCAGCGGTTGTCTTCGCCTTAAAGATTTGGAGGCACTACCTCTATGGTGCTAAATGTGAAATCTTCACAGACCATCAGAGCCTCAAGTACTTGTTCACCCAAAAGGAACTGAATATGAGGCAACCGCGATGGATCGAACTTCTGAAGGACTACGACTTGACCATAAGCTACCATCCGGGTAAAGCAAACAAAGTGACTGATGCGCTAAGTCGGAAGGGCCCAGGCAAGGTGACTCTAGCTTCCCCTCGGCCCAGCCATGTCTGCAGGAGACCGTCAAGTTAAACCAAGATCGAGACCCGGCACTGACTAAACTCAAGGAGCAAGTTAGAGAAGGGAAATCTCAGGATCATCAGAGTGATGACAAGGGAATCTTGTGGATGAAAAGAAGACTGTGTGTGCCCGACAGTGACAACCTTCGCCAAGAGATAATGGCAAAGGCACACAAGTCAAAATTCTCAGTCCATCCAGGCAGTACGAAAATGTACAGGGACCTCAAGAATAATTTCTGGTGGAATGGCATGAAAAGAGATGTAGCTGAATTCGTCTCCAGATGTCAGGTATGTCAGCAGGTCAAAGCAGAACACCAGCGGCCCGGAGGATTACTGCAACCTCTGGAAATTCCCGAGTGGAAATGGGAGCATATTTCCATGGACTTTGTGGTAGGATTGCCAAAATCTAGGCAAAGCCACGACGGTATATGGGTGATCGTGGACAGACTCACAAAGACGGCACACTTCCTACCCGTCCGCATGAATTACAATCTCGACAAGTTGGCTTCACTGTACATGGACAACATCGTGAGACTGCATGGAGTGCCAGTGAGCATTCTATCCGATAGAGATCCGAGGTTCGTCTCGCGTTTTTGGAAGAGCTTTCAGGAGGCCATGGGAACGAAAATGACCCTAAGTACCGCCTATCATCCTCAAACAGATGGGCAAACGGAGAGAACCATCCAAACCTTAGAAGATATGCTGCGAGCATGCGCTCTTGAATTCAGTAGCAACTGGAGCACTCATCTACCCTTAATCGAGTTTGCTTACAACAACAGCTATCACAGCAGCATCGGAATGGCTCCATACGAAGCTCTATATGGCAGGAAATTTTGATCACCGCTTTATTGGGACGAAGTGGGCGAAAAAGCCTTGGTGGGACCCGAGCTAGTACAGATGACAGTGGACAAATTTAAGATCGTTCGAGAAAAACTCAAAGCAGCTCAAGACCGACAGAAAAGCTGGGCAGATCTTAAAAGAAGGCATGTAGAGTTCAATGTGGGCGAGAAGGCTTATGTGAAAGTCTCGCCTATGAGAGGAGTTGTCAGATTCAGTAAAGCCAGGAAGCTGAACCCTCGATATGTTGTACCCTTTGAAATCTTGGAAAAAATGGGCACGCTAGCATGCAGGCTGGCACTGCCACCAAACATGTCTAGAATCCACAATGTGTTCCATGTGTCTCAGCTGAGAAGGTACATTCCAGACCCAAGTCACGTTTTAGAAGTAGAACCACTCTTGACCGAAGGAAACTTGGGAGAAGGACTGAAATACGAAGAAGTTCCTATCAGAATCGTGGACACCAAGGAACAAGTCCTCAGACGACGCATCATTCCCTACGTCAAAGTGCAGTGGTCTAACCATATTGAGCGAGAAGCAACTTGGGAAGTGGAAGAGAAAATGCGAAAGGATTATCCCTACCTATTTGGAGACCAAGCCAACTCCAGTTTCGTGGACGAAACTTCTCATAAGGAGGGAGGGATGTGAGAACCGGATTTTTTCTCATTTATATATTTGTTTGCAAGGAGATTGTGTAGAAGATTTTTATTGTGATTGTATGGAATAAGAATTTCACATGGGGAAATTATAATTGAGGAATCTTTATGGCCAATACTATAATTCCTACAATAAGGCATACACATTTCGAGATGTGCAAGGGAATTACAAGGTTGAGATATCCTCAAGATCCAAGTGAGTAAGGCATGATATGGTGATCAAGATTTCGAAATCTTCACTATCAACCTTGTATAGATTTTGAGTAGTTGCTTGCATGCCAAATAAAAAGGAAGCAAATCATCTATCCATGCACCAGGGAATCAATGAAGCTTGACCAAATATCCAGCACTTAAATTCGAAATATTGAGGGGCAAGGGATTAAGGAATGAGCCCCACGAAATTGGAAGAAAAATCAGTAACAATGGCAAGGAGATTAGGGTAAAAAATTGTGAGATTTATGTCAATCTTGAGCATGATTTTAGTGCCAAAATTAGATCCATCTCCCTCACCTATAAATACCACACCATCTCTACTCATTCTCCACCCCAAATTTTCGAAACCCTTGCTGAATAATTTCGAGTTCCAGCAGCCTCCCCATTGCCGAAACTCTGCCCAAATATCGTCACAACTTTAGCCTAAAATCGAAGCCGAAGCACCGTCCGAGCAAGAACGAGGAACGATCCACGTCGAGAAGCCAAGCACCTACGTTTCTTAGCATCAATTATACGGTAAGTGGGCTGTTTTAAATGCTTATAAATTCGGTTTTATGCATATGTGATTTTCGGTTTTTGGTTTAAAAATACGGTCGAGTACCGTCGTTTTGTCTATGCGTTTTTACGAAAATTTTGGTACGTTTTGTGGACACTGTGAGGATTCCTTGAAAATGGGTGGAATTCCAACATATGGCCCTTAACGGTGGGATAGAACCATTTTATGATCTCGCCCCCTTAGAGAATTAAAACTTAGGGACTGACGTCAGTAAACCGTGAAAGGTGAAAAATCGCAGTGTTGTTATGTTACGAATACGATGTTACAGTTATGAAAAGCATGCTGTATGTATATGTATGTTTCGAAAATGTTATTAAATTGGTTATGCTGTGTTCAATATCCCCCATTTACTGAGTATTCCCAAATACTCACCCCCCTTACTCTCCCCTCCCAGATAAGTCCGAGGAACAGGTTGAGGACGAAGAGTCCGAACAGTTTTGGGGCTGGTGAATCACAAGATTAGTAATAGGTTTTATTTCGACTTTTATGATTTAATGAATTGTAAGACGCTTCCGCATTTATTTCTGTCGTTTAGTGATTTTGATTGTAAAAGACAATGTTTCCTTTGGATTGAAATTGTGATATATAAACTGGTTCGGTTTATACTGTGCTACGAAAGGCTTGTTGTTTCGATTGTGTGATTGTTAAACAATGTCGGTGTCAATCCCGAGTTTCGGGGCGTGACAGTATAAGCAGAGCAGAGATGGGATACTTCAGTAGATCCACTATAGGCTGCAAAAGAGCGCAAATAGCACCAGTAATTACTGTCAAAGCATACGGCCCATATCTCCTCATGCTGTCTCAAAATTCTTCCATCAATGGTCCTTATGGACCCAAAGCAAATGCCTTTTAATGATCGTCAAAACCCATTAACAAAACTGCAAGTCCTAAAGGCATTGCTTCAAAGAACACGATTCTTGAATTCCCTTCTGAGGAAACTGCAGAAAGTTCATTTCTTTGGTGAATTTTGGACTTGAGAGAAGCAAGCTTAATGACGGTTCTGTCATTATGGTTTAATTTTCTCAGTTATTTGATTTACAAGTGATGGTAAAGTCGTAATGGGGTTGAATTTGGCTTTTGTTTGGATGATTCTTTGGGAATTTATAGTTGGATTGTGAAGATTCGAGTGTATGAAGTGGAGTTGAGGCCTCAAAAGTATTCATCTTCGTTTACTTCTTTCAAGATTAGTTGAGGTTTGGAAGTAGAGTATGTTGATAATTGGGTGGTGGTGGTGGTGGTGGTGGGGAGGTTTTAAACTTCGTTTTTCGCTTTCCTCATCTTCTAGCAACAAATGGGCCTATGATTTTGGAGTATGCATTTGTAGGACTTCAATTTCGTTTCACAATCTCTCTCTTAAAGTAGACCAATAAATATTATATACAATATGCGCAAAATATTATTGAGGTAGAACCGCAATGCTTCTACTGTTCTACATTAACCCTATAGTACAAAATGAACGACGGATCTTCAAGTTCTCAAAATTTTCTTCACTTTGCATAATATTATCAATGTTGATCTTGGAAATAAAGAGATATATATTGAGTTGTTGGATCTGCATATGCTAAGAGAATTTGAACATGAATTGCACAACAGCCTGATCTTGATACAGGATATCCATTAACAAGAAATATAAATTAAAATCCAATGAAATCTCACTCAGTCTCTCGTTTCAAATGCTACTCTAGTATTCACGTATGTAGCTAAATTACACATCATGTACATGTACAAGTGAACGTAACTTGTTACATACGAAATTCACCTTTGCATACCAAGCAAGAAATAGTGAGTCGTTTATAGAATAGAAGATTTGAACATACAATCTACGCCCTTCAAAAACATTGCCCATTGTTAATCTTTTTCACAAGGCAGTAGCATACATGACAAGATTTTATTGTCTGCGAGGATAGGTCATGCATATTAAGCTTCAAAAGTATCCTTCTTTCCATCCCTTAACTAAATCGATGGAAAAGGCAACCATGAATTTCTGGGAAGCCTCTTCTCCTACAGCCTGTAAAAGAACACAAATACAAATCCATGTTTTTCTCCCAATATGTTGGCTATACCTGCCATGGACAATCACATGATCCTAAAACATCATGAACTGGTGCATATTTGAGTGAGTAGCTGGAAATATCATTGCTGAACCAATCCCTTCTTCAAAAGCAGATCATATACTCTGTCTATTTTGGTTCGATCTATTTGGAAGAATGAGTAAGCATCGGATTTGTTGGATAAATTTCCGATCATAAATTGTATGGTCATATCCGACTGAAGTTTCAGAAAATCAGGTGGCGCTAACCTGATCTCACGGCACAGCTGTTTCTCCTGTCAATGGATAAAAATTATATGGTAAGAAGTCTGGGGTTAAACCCACAATGGACTGCAAGACTCTTGTTCAACTTTTTAGCCTTCTAACTCATATGTGACTTGCAGCCTTGTATTAATAACTCTGTAAAACCTACTACATGTCGCCATACTGTATAAGCAACAGCTAGTGGTGCAACTCAAATTTTAAAATCGAAAGTTAGTCCAAGCACCACCTCATGAACATTTAGTTTCATAAATACAAATGGGAAAAAATGGCTCTTTTTACTATTCAACAATCTCCTCCCAATAATTATTAAACTTGCAATTTATGGGAATCGAGCAAATGCTCTCTCTTTCACCAACTATCTAATCTAACAACAGCCATTGTACCAAAACCTGTAGTAGATAATGAAAATACAACTCCAATCCCTTAAATCGCTAACACCAACAACGCTTAATTCAATTCCAGTATGCAGTCTATAAAGGATAACAGGGATTGTCCCCCAACAATATTTCCAACTTCAAGATATTCATCAATCTTTTGAACCTAAACAGTCTAATAAAAATAAGCAACACTCCAGGCTAGCTCGATGACAAATTGCATTCCTATCACAGCAAAGAGAAGACTTACATATTCAGATAAACAATTTGCAGCAGAAAATGAAACGATATCCATATCAGTCTGTGTTGAGTTGGATTGACCGGCAGATGGTGTGTTCGAGTAGGTACCAAATGAATCTGAGGAAACAGGTACATTCAAACTTTCCTGGCTGCTTGGTCCAGCCTGATAACTTTCTTTCAGGCAAGCACCATCTTCAGCATTCCGCAGTTTTTGCTCAAGATATCTGTCAGCTTCAGCTGAAGAACGACATCCGGCAGCTCGTGCTTCCTGAATGCACATCTCCAAAAGTCAATTATACGTAATATATTCACTAATTCATAGGATCTATGAAAATTACAATATTTCAACTAAATTACCTATACAACTGATTAATTAATGATAGTCTATAATTGAAAAGCTTTTTTACCTATAATCCTTCCATTATTCTGAAGCACATTAAACTATGTCCAGCAAATGTGTCTAGTGTATTACTTGTAAAATCTTATCCTTCACACCACAATGAGATGGAAAATTATTAAATAAGTCTGGTGACTTTCATTTCAAATTATAGGGATATACCTTAAGTTCTTGAATTCGTTTCAGAATTCTGTACTCTGACACTACAGTTTTTAGAAGTTCTTCATGCTCCTCCTTGGAATGGAAACGCATGACGACATCATATTGCCGGCATAAATCCTTCTCTTCTTGAGATAATTCCTTATGAAATGGACTAGCATGGAGTATGTTCCTATCCAGAATGAAATGCTTCCTCCTTTTTCGCTCATCAAGTCTGCAAAGATTCATCTCAAGAATATTAAATACATAAACTCATTATAAGCAATTGATGAATTTTTTAACAGAAATAATAATGGAGATTGTGCAACATTGCAGCATAAAGAAACTGAAAAGTAATCTCTCAATGACTACGGTCTAGGGAGACACTAACCATATGAGGTAAGCCAAATTGGCGGCTTTCACTCATGCTGCTTGGGAAGGAGAGGCAAAAGTCGTTACACGCTTTGTATTTTGCGACATTAACATCTTAGTGAAACTAAATCGCAGGTTTGCCTACCATTCTTTTTCAGTTTATTTTTAAAATTGATAAGGAGTATAAATAGCCAAAAGCTCTTATAAATTAAGTCTGAGGAACAATACCGCTTTGAATATATACGAAGCACTCGCAGTTTCAACTCACGCTCCTCTTCAGTATCAGTTTCCTTGAATTCCATATCAGCCAACAATTGTTCCGCATCATTATCATATTCAGGATCAAATTCTTGTCTGTTTGCATTATAACCACATGGATCCGGTAAAGCTGGGGCCTCAATCTTTGCTGATTTTGGTTTGTTCCCACCAGAACTCCTCCCTGACATATGATCTGCGGGAACTTTTAAAATTAGAAAGAAAAACATTTTTTTCCATAAATCATTAAATTGGAACTAACAATCAAACTAAACCATGTCACTCACCCTCCATTTTTAAAAGATCACTCTGATCCTTGATGTGGGCCATGTTGGATGCCTTAACTTTAGCTCCAGCAAGATTTTCTATTTTAATAGTTTCAAATTAACTACCAATGAGAAGAAGATAATTGTCCAGTGGTTGCCAACTAAAACATAATTCTAATTACCTGCCATGGAGATGCAAGGTAAACGAACTGAAGGACCGCTTTTGTATGAATCTTCAACTCTAAAATCGGATACATAGATTATTAGAAGTGCTTGAGAAAGTGGTGAATATACTTGACTCTCAAGGGAGAGAACAAAGGTTCCTCCTTTAGCTGAAGTTCCCCTGGCAAAGGAATCCAAGTACATTATCACTTAGACCATATTGTTAGAAAAGCATCTCAAATTAAGAATGACATCATGCAAGGGAAATATTATTAAGTTACGGCCACCAAGAGGGGTCCTAAACACAATGGAAGGAACTACTGAGTTCTCCCAAAAGTAGTGAATAAACTTCCTAACACAAGTAACATTCACTTCCTTAAAACATCACATTACTAATTATCATACTTTCCATCATTTAAAAATTACATGTAAAAGTTAACCAAATAATGCAATTTACACAACGGTCTACTTAACCTTCTCCTATCACACAAATTTTCAAGCTTTTACCAAATTGCATTCAAACAAATCCACTAAGTAGGTTCCGAAAGGAATATAAGGCCAATTTCATGCATGCAAATATTTTAAACCCAAGAAAGTAGTCAAAAAGTCATCCCTTTGGTGATATGAGAAAGATTATAAAGAAACCAGCCCCTGTCCATGAGTCATGACCTATATTGCTCAAACACAAGCAAATTATGCAGTATTTCAAGATTTATCGTTATACAATTTCCTATCCTAATAGTTAAATGTACGAGTGATGGACTAAAAACGTGACTAATTTTGATACTAGAAAGATAACAAGAAGAAAAGGAGTAGAAAAGTAGAGGACTACTCATAACACCAACCTTTTTTATCATCAAGATGCCCTTTAGCCATAGCAAGGAGTTCATTTCTATTTTTACCCACTACATGTTTCATGTCCTGAGGAAACAGATGTTTATCTTGTAGCACTGTTCGAAGGAGAAAACATTCTTAGAAGCAACTTAATTATGTAAGAAATTATACCGGTATAGGAAAGTGAGGAGAGTTTAGATAAGCATGTCTTTGTTCCAACATGCTCTGCAACTTCTGCCCAGTTACACATGCCATACATTTCAGATCCCTGCTTAAGGAACATTTAATGAAGCAAAAAACAAAGCTAAGATTTTCAAGAAAAAAGCGAGACTCCACAGATCAAGGTTCTGATAAACACTCAAAAGAGGTTACAGATCACCTCCAAAAGTAGCATTTCTTCATCAGCATTCCATTCTGGACATATGAGAGGAAAGGATAATATGTCCTGTTAAAATTACACTTCGAAGACCATCAGCAATGTGGGCAGGTACATCACTCAGCAGTAACAAACAAAACATATGGAAAAGAAACAACGGATAGAGAAAAACAAAAGAATATTCATACAGAAAAAAATTCAGAAACAGAATTGATTTAAGATATATTACGCTCTTCTCATGTTATGTTGTAAGCAGAAACTTTAAAACGACACAGTAAATATGCGCCTACCACTCTATCACCATTAGCACATTGAAATTCAAACTACTTACAAAATAGAGTTAATAAAAACATATATGACAAAAGTAAGTAGAATCCTTTGTGTTAAAAATAGAAATATTTTCAGATAAGGAACTCACCATAACCCGATAGCGATGACCACTTTTGTGTGGATGAACCTCAGTTCCTACTGAGAAACACTCAATGCACAGGTCAAAATCAGAACATACACCACATTTTATGCAAATTCTCCCAGTAATATCTTTGTTGCAATAGTTACAATGGTATAAAGCCCTTTTTCCTTCACCTATACCCTGACCTGAGCATTCAATTAAAAGCAGGATATAAACCAGTTTAATGTATTGCATGTAATATAACATGAATTATATAAAATATCACACAAAACAAAACAAAGCCTAACTCCAAAGTCATCTTATATACTTTCTAGTTGTCAACCCAAAATGCGTAGGTTGTGGATTCCTATAAGATAATTAATTGGAAAAAAAATTAAGTGTCACTTAGCATAGCAAATCATTAACTGCGTGATAAAGCCAAGAAAGGATGCTAGAAGTGAAAGACATAAGACCAATAAATGACCACGAGAACCATTTCACTCCACTCTCTTTTTAACATATTACACTCAAAGATAGCCATGGTGCTCTATTCAATGAGAAACATACATACTAAAGAAGATAAATCAACCTGCAGCAAGTGATTCTATGTTTTCACAACTTGAAGCGCTCTTTTTTCTCCTTGATCTGCAAAAAAAACATCGACTATTTGAAGAAACGGAGAGAAGTATACTGATGTACATAAAAGAAAAGGAATAGTGATAGAAAAACATGAAGACACAGTTCCACTTAATCTATTGGAAAGAGGATAAACCTCATTTGCATCACATAATGCAGAAAAGCAGCAGCGATATAAACTAGTTAGACGACAGCACGTCTCATTTAATTTTGTGCAAAACAAAATATTCTTGACAATGCTTCAAACTTCAAAACACGAAAATTTACATAACCATAGCCCAATATTAAAAAATAAATTTGGTCGTATGTGGCATTGCACAAAGGACCATTCATTTATCTTACAATCAATAATACAAATAGGAAGGAAAAGACAACGACGCACAAAACCACAATAACATCGTCAAATAAACTACGTCCTCGTATAACTCAAACAAACAATAAAACAGCACAGCTAACTGTAATGCCATACAGTTAGCCATAAATCTTAGTACAAGATAAAATACCAAAGATATTGATGCACCCATTAGCATACGCAATATGCAAGATGATACAAAAAAAACAAAAAACAAAATCCCACCTTTGACTAGGATCTTCTTCAGAATGAAAATTTCCACGAGAACGACCCATCGAAAGGATCGAGCAAACAAATTTTATACCGTGAAACGAAACTCTTAAGCGTACGTAATTGACCCAAAAATATACCAGGTCTTCATTTGAGCTCAATCATTTCAACAGAAAGCACAAGAATTAAGTTTGTAGTGCAACTAAGAAGATTCGGATATCTCTCATGAACCCTAAATTCCAGTCAGAACTGAAAAGATTCATGAAAAACCCCATATTTTGACTTCAAAAATTGGGTAATCTTTTCGGTAGCCGTAATGTGAGGAAATGTCCTGACATTTGCCTCTTCAAAGATTTTCTATGCGCTTTCCGTTATCCACTTTGCACGAAAACGCGAATCATACCATATCCAACGAAAACACCCATCGTAAAAGGGGGGTCAAAATGCGACACGGTCCGTCAATCCGACACGATTCAACACGAAAAAAATCAAGTTCGGGTTGGGGTTTTTCGGGTTTGGGTTGGATGGATTCGGGTTGGGTCGCGGGTTGACCCGCGAACTTTTTTTTTTTTGAAAATACTACCTATATTTTTATATATTGTATGTTTGAACAAAATTTACTGTATATTTATATAATAAATTTTTATCATTTAATATTTATTTTGCATATTTTTATTTTTTTAACAATTTTTTATTTGATTGGGTAAATATTCTTTTAATTTTCTACGATTAAACTTTCAAATTTAAATCGAAAATTTTGTTATTATGTGTTTAAATTAAAATGTTATTTTTTTTATTTTTTTGAAATTTTTTTATTAATTTTTTTAAAAAAATTTAAAAAAATAAAATAAAATTCGGGTTAGGCCGGTTAGACGGGTTGAGTCGGGTTATATGGGTTCGTGTTCGGGTTGTGGGTTTTCGGGTTGCTTCGGGTTCGGGTTGGGTTCGGGTTAAAAAAAATAAAAAAAATTTCGCGTGTTGACCCGAAACCCGACCCAACCCACCCGATTGACACCCCGTAGTTATATCAACAGGGTGTCACGGATTTTTATTCGTAAGACATATCAATTTTGTTCGTTTTTATAATAAAAATAATATTTTATATGAATAAATCAAATAAATATATTTCTCATAAAATTAAACCGTCTTTGTAATTTATTATAGTATACTGTTGTGAAATTAATAATAATTTCTTTATTCAAAAATAAATAATAAAAAAAGGTTATATTAGCTTGATTTACTTTTTAGATTCATTGTCCATGAACTTTTTAATTAAATATTAAAACAAAGTAAAATATGACAAAACATAAAATATCTTATGTATATAATAACCAGATAAATTTTTAAAAAAACATATAATAATAATAATAATAATAATATATAAAATAAGTCGAATAAATAGGCCAGCCCCATTAGGGTTAACCCATAAATGGGGATCGAATTTAATTGTCAGCCATAGCATCAACAACACCATGAGAAAATGGTCCTGGACCAGTCAACTGGCCCGTTACTATTTCCTAGATGGCTTCTTTCTTTACTCGTGGAAAATCCATAGAAGGGAAGAGACGGCGTTCTTCTTCTCGTCAAGTAGCTAGACTTAACTCGATCTAGAGTCTGATATCTCGTCTCAAACTTAAAAATTTAGAACAGATATGTATGTAAAATGTGTCTCCACTTTCAAAAAATTTGTGGTGGTTGATTCTCTCAATTCTCTACACAACCCCATTCATAAAATTAATCGCGAGCCTTTGAATATAATTTTATAATATATATAAATGTATAATAAAAATTTATGATAAATAGAAAATTATGATAGAACTGAGTTGATACTGATACCAATTCATCCATAATTATTAGGACATAATATTCAATAAAAATGATCTTATATTTAAAAACAAAAAAGCGAGCTTGAATTTAAAATAATAATAATAATAATAATAAAAAAAGTGAAGAAGAAATTTGTGTTACCTGTTGCCAACAATTAACGACAAATATGCTAAACAGACGTCACATAGAAGTGGTTTTGTCTTTTCTTCTTTTTATTTTGTTTTGGGAAATACAGATTAGACGAATTTTTTATCTACATAGTTTATTAAAAAAAATTATTTATTTATTATTTTAAAAATAAATAATATTAACTCGTATCACGAATAAAAATTTACAATATCATGTCAATAAATATCTACTATTTTGAAAAATGAGGGGTTTTGTTGTCAAAATCGGGTAGAGGCCGATATTTCTTGAAAAATTATCGGTAACCCGCAACACAAAACAAGTGGATGCGTACAACTTTCAAGAACATCAACTTCAGAATTAATTAACCTGAATATGAGGTCTACGTCGACAATCTCTCGAATCTTCTTCTATTTTTAAAGTATTTTTGTACATGGAAAATATATAATGCATTTTTACTTATGATGCACGCAAAGTCGAATTTTTTTATTATTATTATTACAATTTATATCTCGAAATAAACAAAAATTTACGTGAGACAGTTTCACGAGTCGTATTTTATGAGATGAATATCTTATTTTAGTCATCCATGAAAAAGTACTACTTTTTATGCTAAGAGTATTACTTTTTATTGTGAATATCGGTAGGGTTGACCCGTCTCACAGATTAAGATTTATAAGACCGTAGAGACCTACTCTTTAAGTGTCATGATTTGATCGTTATCCTTAAACATAACTCGTCACCAATTTTTCATTAGTAAGACTAACGGTGTTCAAAATTGAATCAAACCGTAAAACCAAATTGTATGGTTTGGATCATTTTTCATGCGATCACAGTTTGTATTGGTTTTTAAATCAACCATACTGTAAAAATTGGATTAGTTCAAATTTTGATTTAAAAAAAAACCAAATCAAACTAATTCAAACCCATTACATTGATATAAAATCATGCCATAAATTTTGTTAATTTAGTGTGTCTTTGTTTGGATATAAGTACATTTTATTTGATTTCTAGATTGTATTCTATTATTAATTAGTTTTGTAACAATATAATTACGTTGAAATTTTATTTATTTCAGATTTTAGTCAAATAAAAATAACTACAACTCTAAAATTTAGTCATTTTTTAATATTTAATGTAAACATGGATAATTTAAAAATGTATTGATTTATTTTAATTGAAAAAGGGCATTAGTTGATGAAAAGATCCCATCCCACCAAGTTTGATGCTATCTGGCTTTTTGATCTTTATTCCATTTGCAGGCACAAAAGGGATTCCACCCACACAAAGACGGTAACAAAAGATTAACCAAGTTGAAAAAGACACTAAATATATTTTTGATGGTGGAAAGTTTGCTTGATTTTTATTGAAATTTTGTATTTTAATTTAATTCGCCTTTCACATAAAATAGTCTTGGACTATAAGATATATCGAAAACAAATTTGTAAATTCCAATTTTCAAATATAAATCGTACGTGACCTGAATTTCTAATCAATGTTATGTACCAATTAACTCTATATCATATTATGCATATACACTTGGGCATAGTTTGATGCGAAGAATCAGTCGTCGAATGCTTGTTTCGTCTAAAATTTGACAGAAGCTCAACAAATGATTAGTACGATACATCGTTTTGTTATCAGTGTATATTAATTTGTTTTCCAAATATTATACATAATTTATCATTTCATAACGAACAAAAATGATAGGTTATGATAGCATGTTTCCATCTCCTATATACAAAATTATTTGGATATTCAACAACTCGTATAAATGAACAGTGTTCTAAAAAGCTCGCTTAAGCTTGAAGCTCGACAAAAATACCCCGCTTCGGAGAAAAGCGGTTAAACTGTAGTTTAACCGAATTAAGCGTAATTAAGACATTTAATTAAGTGTGCTTAAACACAGTTAATCACATCTATTTATTTTTACATTTTTTTATTTTAAATGTATGTCTTTTTATTTTAAAATAATAAAGTATATTTATAATTTAGATGTTTGTTTTTTAATTTTAATTATGATTAAGCATGTCTGATAATGATTTAACAAATATTTAGCATTTTTTAATGTGGTCTGGTTGCAAAAACAAATAAAGATTGCAATTTTGAGATTTTTATTCTTTATAAATATGAGAACTAATGCATCATACTTAAATTTATCATATTTATGTATTATTTTATCTATTTATTGGTTTGAGATAATTACAATTACACTAAAAATTAAAAAAAAAATTCACGCTTAAACCTGTATTAATCTTGCTTAAGCTTGAAAAACTTGGAGTTCGACAGTCCACACTTCGGGATGCTTCATGCTTTTTAGAACCTTGATAACGAATGCCCTTAAGTTTAGTTTTTTTTGTTTTTTTTGAATAACAAAAATAAAACTGTTTATTTCATGACGTAAGGCAATTTTCACTTGGCGACGTCACCACGTAGACTTCATTTACTTACCAATGCAGACGACATTTATTTCTTTATATTTATAGAAATGTGGGATCGGAAGCATCGCGGATGTTTGGTTTGCTAACGTGTGTGTGTGATATATATATATATTGTTTCAAAAATCACGCGTACTAATTAATATAAAGGTCGTACGAATTTTTGTGCATCTCGAGTGTTCTCAAATTAATACTTGAGCACATGGAATAATTGATCTATTTTTTAATATTTCATAAAATTATTATAAAACAATTGAAAATCAGATAAATCCATTTCAGACTATGGTAAATATATCCTGAATATTAAAATTGAACTAAAGTTACATATGAAAAATGTAAATAAATTTAGGCTCTTTATGGACGCCCATAGATTTAATAAATGTATTACAACTTGAGACTTTACCCGAGGGAATGCATTTTTGTGTGTCACTATGCCGTTTTCACCGGTTAAAGTGTCAAACTAGACGAATAGATATTTGCTTTTTTTATCTACCGGATGCTTGTCCCTATCGTAATTATCGATTCAACCTTGTTGAATATTTTCTAATTCCCAGGAAATTTAACAGAAATTTCGGAATAAGAGAAGCTGTAATTTACTGTCGTTTGATGAATTTTGCTCATCATCAAACGTGATTGAATAAAGGAAAAGCTCAACTATAAAGGAAATGATGAATGCATTAGTGATATTTTCGTGATACCCCGTCAGAGTTTGGGTCATCCATATCACGGGTGATACTCCATTAGAGTCTAGGTCATGGATGACCCGAAATATTATTTGGATAGCCCAAATCAGCATAAATCTATAGGAATGGTTCGTCAGAAGTCGGGCAGGTGAATGCCCGGGACATCTTCTTCTCGGGTTATCAGAAACTCGGGCTCTCATACAAGCTCCCAGATGATTTCTACCTGGGCTACCTCGAAAATAGCATTTCACTCGAGTTCAGCAGTATCCGGGCTATCTCGAAAATAGCATCTCACTCAAGTGCATCAGTATAGCTTACTTTATGCTTGACAATCATTACTGTCAGAACCACGGGGGTTTGGCGTGTCAGAACAAATTGTCAGAAGTAGGGTGTGGGCAACCATCTTTACCATAAGTAGCAAGTGGGCCCTGAAAATAAGGTAATCATGTGATTTCTTCCTATAAATAGCAGGTGTGTATTTCATTTGAAGGATCAGAATATTTTTGTTTATAAGCTCTTGGCATTCACGTATATCCTCACATATACATACTTTATCTTTCATCTCCACCTGCTGACTTAAGCATCGGAGTGGTGACTCCGGACACCCCTCTGGTGCCATTCACGAGTACGTTTCTTTGTTTGTAGGACACGATTGTAGCCATATTATACAGAGATATATCTTCACTACAAGATATATCTCCTTGCTCATCTTCCTTAACAAAACTTTCATCTGATCCGGTGGATTGTCCCGACTCTACTTATCCAGTTCACTCGGATTGCATCATCGGGCTTACCCCATAATTTGTTAGAGGGAAGTAATATTATCTGATATCCATCTCTTGAACAAGATTACTCACAAAAAAATTATATATATCTATATGAGTTATGGAAAAATCATAAATCTTCCTACAAGTACCTGAAATTGTGGAGGTGCTTGCAAAAAGTTGAAATACTAAAGCAAAACAAATTAGAATTGGAACAAAGATGGTTGACTGCATATTCATTGGATATGCATATAATAATAGTGTATATAGATTTATAGTGCACAATTCTGAAAATTCAGAAATTATTAGAGGCATGATTACTTATTCTAGGAATTTTTTTATTTCTGAAAGCATTTTTCCTTACAAGAAAGGAAAGAAGAAAGTTCTAGCAAAAGAAAAATAGAAATGACGAATAAAGGTTGTGCAAATAATGATCCACCTATACACAATAAAGATGCTAGAATAAATGAAGATTCCTCCAAGGAGGATGAACCTAGATGAAGTAAAAGGGCAAGAAATTTGAAGCATTTTGGTTCTGATCTTCACATTTATAAGCTAGAAAATGAACCAAATACCTTACAAGATGTTTTATCTAGCCTAGAGGCGCCATACTGGAAAGAAGCCATCAACTACAAAGAAATCCATTATGCAAAACTATACTTGGGAATTGGTAAATCTTCCACCAGGTACCAAACCGTTGGGATGTAAATAAATTACGAAAATAAAATATATAGTCGTTGTAACAATCAAAAAATACAAGGCTAAATTGGTGGTTAAAGGCTACAGACAACATGAAGATCTTGGATTTTTCAATACTTATTCACAAGTCTCAATAATTACTTCCATTTGTATCTTCATTGCAATTGCAGTTTTGCATAAGCTTTACATACACCAAATGAATGTTAAAACAACATTCTTGAATAGTGAACTAAAATTAGTGATATGCATGGAACAACCTGAAGGTTATATTTTTCGGGGTCAAGAAAATAAGGTTTGTCGACTCGTTAATTCTCTCTATGGGGTTAAGCAAGCTCTTAAGCAATGTCATGAAAATTTGACTAAATAATGACATTAAACAACTATGACATTAAACAACTAATTTAATATTAACAGATTTGACAAATGTGTTTAAAATAAGGGTATATGAGAATCTTATGTAATAGTGTGTCTATATATTATTGACATACTTATAATGAGAAGTAATCAAGACATTATAAAAACAACAACAAAAAAATGTTGACAACAAAATTTGGTATGAAAGGTATAAAAATTGCGATTGCCATACTATGTTTTAAAATCTACAAGACTTCAGAAGCATCGTCATATCTCAATCTCAATATGTTAAGACCATCTTGAAGTAGTTTAATTCTTACGGCTCCTCTCCAGTAAAGCATATGGACATGAGCATCCATATGGGAAAGAAAAATATAGAGCCAGTGTCCCAACTGGAATACTCCAGAATTATTGAAAGTTTTATGTACATTACTAATTGTACTCAACTGGATATCACTTGTGCGATAAATAAATTGAGTCGATTAATTAACGATCTTATTATGTTAATTGGAAGGCTTTGACAAGAGTGTAAATATTAAGAAACAACTTAAAGTATGGATTTCTATACAAGATATCATGTGTTGCTAGAAGGATATAGTGATGCAAATTAGATTTCTGACACCAATGATTCCAAATCCACCAATGGCTATATTGTCTGCATTGGTGGTGGAGCGGTCTCTTAGAGGTCATCCAAACAAAGTTTTGAACCTATGTTCACGATGAAATTTGAATTTATAGCATTAGATAAAGCTGCAGAAAGACTTTGCAACTTTATAAAGGATATTCTTTCTTGGATAAAACCAGTGGCTGAATTAATGACATACTATGATAGTCAGTGGACAACTGCAAGGGCACATAATAGTATGTATAATGATAGGTCTCGTCATATTCATCGAAGGCACAATACCGTGCGAAAATTAATCTTAAATGATTTATCACTATTGATTATGTTAGATATAAGGATAACTTGGTGGATCCACTTACGAAAGCATTGAATAAAGATCAAGTGTATATCTTGTCAAGAAGAATGAGTTTAAAACTTATAAAATAAAGTTTTCACAGTGGAAAACCAATATTTTTTATTGAAGATCCCAAAATATTGGTTAAATGGAAAAAATAAATTATAAGTATTTGTGTTAACACTTGGGAATTACTCTCTGCCCATTCTTAGAAAAATGAGTGTTTTTCCTACAAATTTAGTGAGGATAAGTTTGTGTTTTTAATGGTTCATTTGCTTATAAAAGAGGGATTATGGTAGGATACTCTTAAAGGAAGGACACCTATGTAAGTGTGAGAACATGCCACCTCAACGAAATACTTATGAATCAAAGAAGTGTTATACAGTCAAAATAGACACAACGAGAAAAAACCAAAAAAGAAAATGATAGGGAAGTTATCATGAAGTTAAAACATCAAAAAATTCAAAACATCAAGTTCGCTTCATCAACGAGTAAATCCGATATCATTCTACTAAGGAAGGTTCAAAGCCAAAAGCTACCTATTCCTTATGCGATAATTTTTCATATAAACTTTCTTTTTGACATCCAATGAATTCATACATTAATTTAATTCATGTGGGGTATTGTTGGAATATTTTGAGCTTGATGAATAAAAATTAAGCAAAGAAAAAGACTAAGAAAACTCGATCTAACAAAACAAAAGGAAACATCTACCTTAAAAAGCTGATTGAGAATTTCTCAAGCAATAGAGGAGGCGCTTAGGAGCCTAAAAGGGGCGCGTCATCTCCCAATGAGAGGCTTGGAAAATTACAGGCCACAGGGAAGGCGTTTGTGAGTAGAAAAGGCGCCTAAGAGCCTCTAGATACACAAGAAAAGGGAGATAGAGGTGCCCATGTGCCTGAAAAGTGGCGTCTAGGTGCTTTAAGTGCTGTTTGACAACATTTGTGAGTTTTTCATGATCCAATATATCCAAATGATGTCTCTAGATGTTTTCATTTGACTTTTTGATGAATGGACTGTAAAAAATATGACACATACATATTAAAAGACGTAGCGTGTAGGAATTGACTACGGCCAAGAAACCTACCATTTTTGACGAACATGCAACCTCAAATTTTTGACAATTGAGACGGCATGCGCCTCTTCTTTTGACATTTAGACTCCCGATTTTTCTCGTTGATGGTATGAGAAACGCCTATAAATAGAGGTGATTGAGGTCCCTAAGCACACACCTCATAAGAAAAATATACACCATCTACAGAGTGTGTTGAGTGCTTAGAAGGCTTCAATCGAAAGGAAATCAGAAAACGTACAAATTGCTCGATGGCCGGAGGTAACGCTCGATCTGCTCCGCATATTATTTATCATGTTTATATATACGTAAAAACATAATTTTTGAGAAAAAATTCTGACATTTGGTATCAGAGCCGTGATACCTCTGTCTTGAAAATTTGTTTTCATTTTTCCGATATTATAGAACTTTGAAAATTTTCTTTCTGAAATTTCCGTAAGAAGCTTAAAGATTGGATATCATGAACTTTAAGAAATTGATTTCTGAAAGTTTACGTAAAAATGAAAGTTTTGATATAATAATATTAAGAAACTTACCTGAAAATTTGTTCTTGATTGCACCTTAAAGTCTTGAAGATGATAATATTCAGTTTTCGGATTTCTCAAAATAATTTTGATAACAAAAGAAAGTTTCTGAAATTTTTTATTTTGAACGAGAGAAGAAAGAAGAAGATTTCGAAAGATTGTAATTTGTGGCAATTGAATTCAGAAGTTAGAATACAATTATTCAGACAAAGCATTTAGTATATTAAATGATAGAAGACCCACACGTCTTGTTCAAATCTTCAATTCTCCACCTTCAGCTTGTGTCGGAAAATGGTTCAAATTTTTATTTTTTTAAAAAAAATTAAATTAATGTGGGACCCACATGTTGGTTATAATTTAGTTTTTTTATTATTATTGTTTTAAAATAATAATAAATAAATAAATAATGATTAATGTGTTATTAAGTTATATATATAATTCGGTATACATATAGCATTTGGTTAAATAATTTGTATACATTAAAATAATTTCAAGTTCGAAGTAATTTCTAATACATGTTTAGAAATTATTTTTGCATGTTAGATATAATGTCAAATATTTTGGATAAGTGTTTGCTGTGTACGTGCAAATTTAATATTATGTTTGCATTTACTTTTGAAATTTAAATGCAAATAATATTGAAAAATAATTGGTACATCAATATTCACATTATGTTCATATTAAATTATATTAAAGTTATTTATAATTTGAAATTAGCATATCAAGTAAGATGTTAATATAATATAATAAAATAAAATATTTCAGATGTTCACAAATGAACAAATAATCCTCACTTTATCACTACTCTGATAAAAGAGAAAAACTGATGAGGAGTCCACATTTTCACGTAAATGTGATCCTCACTTTATCACTACTCTGATTGAAGAGAAAAACTGGTGGGGAACTTATTTGTTCATATTAAGTAAAAATGTGAATATAAAGTTATTTAATGAAAAATTTTGGCTTATAAAGATTCACATAAATGTGAATAATTAAGTTGAATAATAATTATAAGGTGACGTAAGAAAACATGATATGAGGGAGTTCTTCATAGATCGGTTTAAACTGCCTTGACTTGCCACTGATCTCCCTGAGGAATAATGCTCTGACTAGAAGTTAGGTATTTAAAAGGCCTTAGTACTACCTATATTTCCTGGGAGCACTCTTGGAAAATGTTGATTATGTTACTAAATAATTATTATATAAAGTATTAAAGTAAAGCCAAAATTTTGTCTCGTGAATTGTATAATTTTAAATAATTGAGGAATAGCCACAACATCCGTAATTATGAAAAATTGTGCATTAAGTGGATTTGGATCACATAATGGACATCATTTGTAATTAATTATATAAACACAATAAATTTTACCCCACATGAATTTTTATTATATTTATATAACTAATTAGTTTAAAATATCAGCTTATATTTTTCTTAATTTACCCAGAGGAGTTAAGGAAAATAAATTTTGATAGTTTTATCATAAAGCTACAGAAAAATTTATTGAATTAAAATTTTAGCCCACATGCAAATTTTATGTCACTTGATTTTTTAAAACATGAATTACATTGGTAAAACATGATATTGTCTCAAAATTTTAAGCATATGATATTTTTTGTAGTTATGCAACCTGCGAGTTTTTCTGATATGAAATGTGACATTCCCGAACTAAAGGGCGATAATTATAAAATATGGAAAGAAATAATTCTTCTTCAATTAGGGTGGATGGATATTGATTATGCTATACAGAAAGACGAACCATATGTTATTACTGAAAACAGCATCCCGGATGATGTTGATCTTTATGAAAATGGGAGCGATCTAATCGACTCTGCATAATGTTCATAAAGACCAAAATCTTTTCTGGTATGCGTGATTCTGTCGACCAGCATAATAATATCAAAGAATTACTGAAGGCTATTGATAAACAATTTCAGTCTTCAGATAAGGCACTTGCCAGCACCCTAATTATGGAATTCTCTTCATTAAGGTTCACCAGTGCGAGAGGTGTAGCGAGAGCACATAATGAAAATGCGGGACATAGCGGCTCGACAAAAAACACTTGAAGTGGAAATGTCTGAAACTTTTCTTGTGCACTACATTTTATGCACTCTTCCACAACAATATGAACCCTTCAAAATTTCCTACAACACACATAAGGATAAATGATCAATCAATAAATTAATGACCATGTGTGTTCAAGAGGAAGGAAGGTTGTTGATGGAAACAAGTGATAATGTTTTTACGACTACACAAGGAAAATTTAAGAAACAAGCCAAAGTCAAGGGAAAAGCAAAAGAAATAATTCCATCGCAACCTAACATCAAGAAAGAATCTAAGTATTTCTTCTGTAAAAAGATGGGATACATGAAGAAGGATTGCATTAAGTTTAAGAATTGACTTGAAAAGAAAGGTATTCATACTTCATTTGTCTGTTATGAATCTAATATGGTTGATATGATTTATAACACATGGTGGATTGATTCTGGTTCTAAAATCCATATTACAAATACCTTGCAGGGTAAGCAAAACCTAAGGAAGCCAATATAAAATGAGCGGAGCATCTATTCAGGAAACAAGATGTCTTCGCATGTGGAGGCTATTGAGACTTTCTGCCTTATATTGGATAGTGGTTTTATTTTAAAATTGGAAAAGACATTTTATGTTCCTAGTTTTTCTAGGAATTTAATTTCAGTTTCAAAACTTGTACATCTTGGTTATTCCTTTCAGTTTTTGGATAAATCAATAAATTTGTTTTATAAATCAAATCTTATTGGAAATGGTACAATTATTGATGTTCTTTTCTCTATTTCTTTACAAAATAATAACACCACTATGCATGTTCAAGGAGGTATTAAAGGATGTGTTATAAATGAAGATTCTTCTATACTATGGCATCGGAGATGGACACATCTCCATATAGAGAATTAAAAGATTAGTAAATGATGGAGTACTCAGTACTTTAGATTTTACTGATTTTGAGACTTGTGTAGACTGCATTAAAGGAAAGTAAACAATAAGTCTAAAAAAGGTGCCAAGAGGAGTACGGAAATATTAGAAATCATATATTCAGATATATGTTGTCCAGATATGGACATGCAAAGTCCGAAATACTTCATCTCCTTTATTGATGATTATTCACGATACATGTATATCTACATGCTTCATAATAAAAACGAAGCACTTGAAGCCTTTAAGGTTTTTAAGGCTGAAGTGGAGAAGCAATGTGGAAAACAGATTAAGATCGTGAGAATAGATAGAGGTGGAGAATATTATGATAGATACAATGAGAATGGACAAGCACCTGGTCCGTTTGCGAATTTTTTCCAAGAACATGGGATTTTTGCCCAATATACTATGTCTGGTTCTCCTGGCCAGAATGGCGTAGTTGAGAGAAGAAACCGAACATTATTGGACATGATGAAGAGTATGTTAAGTAGCTCCAAACTTCCTAAGTCCTTGTGGACTGAAACTCTTAAGACAACTGTGTATATATTAAATCGAGTTCAAACTAAGGCTGTCCCAAAGACGCCATTTGAATTATTAAAATGTTGGAAACCGAGTTTGCAACATATATGTGTTTGGGGTTGTCCTTTTGAAATAAGAGTTTACAACCCACATGAAAAGAAACTGGATCCAAGAACTATAAGTGGATATTTCATTAGGTATGTCGAAAAATCCAAAGGGTACAGATTCTATTATCCATATCACAACACTAGAATTGTGGAATCAAGAAACGCAAAATTTCTTGAAAATGACTTGATTAGTGGGAGTGATCACGACATAGTTTTTGAGAATGATCACATTAATGTATAACCCTCTTATTCAAATGAAAGATTGGTAATTATTCACACCCCTCAAGACCAAATGAGTGTTAGACAACCAGTTACTGAAGCTCCACAAATCACTGATGAAAATCCAGTAGAAAAAGTTGTTAATGAAGAACAACAAGAAATTGTTAATCAATCAAACAACCTAAGGAGATCTACTAGAATAAGAATATCAGCTATATCTAGTGATTATGTTGTGTATTTACAAGAATCGGACTTTAACATCGGAGCCGAAATGATCCTGAAATTTTTTCACAAGCCATGAGTTGTAATGAGTCAAAACTATGGTTTAATGCTATGAAAGAAGAGATGAATTCTATGGCAGTTAATGGAGTCTGTGATCTTTTTCAGTTGCATGATAGTGTAAAAGCCATTGGATGTAAATGGGTCTTCAAAACAAAGAATGACTCATTAGACAACATTGAAAGGTATAAAGCAAGACTCATTGCTAAATGATTCACTCAGCAGGAAGGAATCGATTATAACGAGACTTTTTCTCCCGTATCTAAAAAAGATTCTCTTCGTATTAATCTAGCATTGGTTGCACATTTTTACTTAGATTTGCGACAAATGGATGTGAAAAACAGCTTTTCTCAATGGAAAACTAGAGGAAGGGGTTTATATGAAACAACCTGAAGGATTATTCTCTAGTAATGGTGAGCAATTGGTTTGTGAGCTTAAGAAATCTATATATGGATTGAAACAAGCTTCCCGTCAATGGTATTTGAAATTTCATGATGTTATCTCTTCATTTGGATTCGTTGAGAACCCATGAATCAATGTATATACCAGAAGGTCAGTGAGAGCAAGATTTGTTTCCTTATTCTGTATGTGGATGATATATTACTTGCAACCAATGATAAGGGTTTGTTATATGAGGTGAAACAATTTCTCTCTAAAAACTTTGATATGAAGGATATGGGCGATTCATCTTATGTCATTGGCATTAAGATACATAGAGACATAATTCGAGGTATTATAGGTCTGTCTCAATAAACCTATATCAACAAAGTTTTAGAGAGATATCGGATGAAAGATTGTTCACTGAGTATAGCTCTCTTTGTGAAAGACGATAAATTTAATTTGAGCCAATGCCCAAAGAATGATCTAGAGCGGGAACAAATGAAAAACATTCCTTATGCTTCTGCTGTCGGAAGCTTGATGTATGCTCAGGTTTGCACTAGACCTGACATTGCATTTGTTGTTGGGATGTTAGGAAGATATCAGAGTAATACATGTTTGGACCATTGGAAAGCTGGAAAGAAAGTGATGAGGTACCTTCAAAGGACAAAAAATTATATGCTTATATTCAGATGAACTGAGAATTTGGAAGTAATTGGCTACTTTGATTCAGACTACGCCGGCTGCATTGATTCATGAAAATCCACTTCAGG
Source organism: Primulina tabacum (assembly GCF_025594145.1). Taxonomy (NCBI): domain Eukaryota; kingdom Viridiplantae; phylum Streptophyta; class Magnoliopsida; order Lamiales; family Gesneriaceae; genus Primulina; species Primulina tabacum. The sequence continues at coordinate 45,684,956 of NC_134551.1, forward strand.
ATATATTTTTATGCTAGCTGGTAGAGCTGTATCTAGGAGAAGTGCAAAGCAGACATTGACTGCTACTTCCACTATGGAAGCTGAGTTCGTAGCTTGTTTTGAGGCAACCTCAGATGGTGTATGGTTGAATAGTTTCATTTCGAGGCTTGGAATTATGGATTCTATATCTAGGCCATTAAGACATTATTGTGACAATTCAGCTGCTGTTTTTATGGCTAAAAATAACAAAAGTGGTAGTCGAAGCAAGCACATCGACATTAAGTATTTAGCCATACGAGAACGTGTTAAAGATAAGAAGTTACTTATCGAGCACATTAGCACTGAATTGATGATTGCAGATCCTTTGACTAAAGGAATGCCACCATTGAAATTTAAGGATCATACAGAAAGAATGGTTCCTTTATGTAATTTTGTTGTAAGAACAAATTAATGAAACTATGATGTGATATTTTCTCATATTTGTTGTGTACACATTCATTGATTTAAGAAAATATCAATAAAGTTGGACCTCAAATAAACATAAGGTTTATTCATTAAGTTATTTGAGAAATATAATATATTATGATACATGGAAGATAATAATCGTTTTTAGATGACTTAACGCCATTATTCATGTATTTTATTTTCTCCTAAGGTAAAAGAGATATATGTGTCAAGTGGGAGAATGTAAAAAATATGACACATGTATATTAAAAGACGTAGGGTGTAGGAATTGACGACGGTCAAGAAACCTACCATTTTTTATGAACATGCAGCCTCAAAAATTTGACAATTGAGACGGCATGCGCCTCTTTTTTTGATATTTAGACTTTCGATTTTTCTTGTTGATGGTATGAGAAACGCCTATAAATAGAGGTGATTGAGGTCCCTAAACACACACCTCGTAAGAAAAATATACACCATCTACAGAGTGTGTTGAGTGCTTAGAAAGCTTCAACCGAAAGGAAATCAAAAAACTTACAAATTTCTCGATGGCCGGAGGTAACGCTCGATCTGCTTCCGCATATTATTTATCATGTTTATAAATACATAGAAACATGATTTTTGAGAAAAAAATTCTGACATGGACACCTTAAATTTGAAACGACATGTCTCTGCAGATTGATATTTTAAATACACGATCAATAAAATTAAAAAAACACTTTAATTCTGAAAAATTCTGTAGACAGATTTGCATTCAGTTTGTATATATATCTTCCTTCCTAAAAGTGTTAGGAACAAAAATGACAGTTTAGAGGGAGGGTGAATGAATTGTTACATAAATATAGAAAATAATGCAAAACTTAATTTTTCTTAATATTTCAAATTAATATTTCACTCAGACTGAATAAAATAATCTACTGTAATATTATGCGAAAATAACTCAAAGCACTTACTGAATAAGATATACGTAAGTTTAATAGATTAGTTCGAGTAAATGAATGAACAACAAAAGTGATGAGATATAGGACAAATTGAAAAGAAGCAAGAATTAGTTTATGGAATTTTGAAGATTAAGATTCTATGTCTCACTTCATTCTGTTTCTAGAAAGATTTTATTAGAAGATTTGATCGGTACAACCATTTGTACAAACACACTTCATCTTGGTTCACCGACCTATTGAAGTGAAACTTCTATTAACTCTTTCTTAACTTAATTTGTTCAGAAACAAGCTTTGATACTTACACATATTCTCATAGTAAAATAAAGCTCATGTAATAATGATACATGAGAACAAAATGTACACAAGATGATCCTTAATTGATTTGATAGACCTTAGTGCGAATGCAGTATCAGCTTATTATAAATTTGCACTAGAGATGCTGAATATTTTGAGAATGTTTGATGATACTCAATGTAACAGTGGTCTTCTTCAATTATAATGCATCCCATTTTATAGATTTTAGTCCTCAATGTCAATAAATATAGACGGTACACACAGATTTATTTGTTAGCTGAAAATTTTGCAAAAGATGTCACATGTCTTTGTCGTGTTTTCGAAAATAGTAATGATCACTTCATATTTTTTGGACACTAACTATAAGAGTAACCAACATATATTTTAGTCTCAACTTTTTGATGTTGTTCATTTGCCATTTTTAAGGTACCAACAATATCGACACTCAATCAATACTCGACCATGAAATATTGATGGTTTAACATGTGGTAGTTGATGATTATCAGTGCTTGACCATGATAGAGTACTTATTATAAATTTATCAAACAAGAGTTTTTTTGTATAAAATTTCGTCGATTCATTTATATATTGTGTCACTATTCAAAAACAATAAACCGATTTATTACTACATATGGTCTTAATTTACCATTTATTGTCTTTATCAATATAATGTTTTAATAATTGTCTAGATGAAGATAGATTTTCAATTTGGCTTTTTATATATGATTATCAATTTATTAAAAACAACATGGATTTTTTTATTAAATTTTTTTCCCCAAAAACAAGAAATTGTTGTTTTCTCACGTTGTAGTATTATGTAGACACAAAAGAGACAATATTATGAGTCAATTTTGTGAGACAAAATTTTATTTAGGTCACTCATGAAAATATTATTTTTCACGTCAAAAATATTAATTTTCATCATAAATGTATGTATAGTTGACCCGTCTCACGATCTCACGAATCTCACAATAGATCTACACGGAGAAAGATGCTTGAAATTAAACGAAACATCGTGAATTAATTTTTTGAGAGCAAGTATGATCGAGCTATATTTTAAGAGTATTATGAAAAATAATTCGAGCATCTTGGTAACAAAAATTTTATAACATACTTTTTTTAAAAAATTCAATAATAGCCTTGGTAGGTGCTCTTTTTTCCCAGTAAAGTTTATAATGTAGTTTCAAAGTCAATTCTAATTAATATTTAAGTAAAAGAAAGCATTTATCGTTGATGCGACAACAAGTACTGCATTAATCAGGATGGCATGCCTCGTGATTCTCAGTTTTGACCATCGGCAACATGATTATAAATTCGAGGGGACATTCATTTTAATGCTCATTTATTTGGATGGATTATTAAAATATTTCAGTCACACGTGAAAAGATAGTTATAAATAATTGTATTTTTAAAATCAATTGATTAAACGGTAAATTTCAAAAAAATACATGTGTCAATCTTTCAATTAAGATTCAGTACTTAGTCATAAATTTTTATAAATCAGTACCTGACAAATCTATGCTTTTAATTTTAACTCCTAACAAAGCAAAAGTTACATTTTTACCCTTTATTATTTAAATAAATATATTATTTTAGTCACAAAAATTACATGAATCTTCTTCATTTAAAATATAATTTTATAAAAAATTTGTTTCTCAATTATCATGGAATAAAAATAAATACTTATTTTGATATATAAAGTATCTATTATGGGGTTTCAGATACTTGATTTCGCTCTTTGAATATTCCAAATAAATAAGAAAATACTATATTTTCGAGCATTCACCATAAATTCTGTCATTGTTAGTCTTTTCATGAAAAATGCATTAGGATGACTTATTCATGTCATTTTATTTTTTTAGAAAAAACATAGGTCATCACTCATCTTGAAATAAAATTAAGTATTTATTTTGACCTACAAAATACATATTTTGGAGTTTCAAATGCTTGATTTGACTATTTTAATAATCCAAATGTGTAAAAAAATACTGGATCTTCGACCTATCACAATAAATTCAATAATTGTTGGTCTTTTCATTGAAAATACATTAAGATTACTTATTCATGTCATCTAATTTTTTAAAAAACATAGTTTCTCACTCATTGTTGAATTAGAAAAAGTACTTATTTTGATCGATAAAATACTTATTTTGGAGTTCCAAATATTTGATTTGGCTATTTGAATACTTCAAATGTGTAAGAAAATACTTAAGTTTCAAGTAATATTAAGTAACTTTTGATGATGTCATTTGTGAAGTTAAAATGTGATACTTAAATTGGTACAAAGAGTATCTAATTAGAGTCTATAAATACATGATTTTACCCCGTAAATACTCATATACAATAATTTTAGGATGCCAAAATATAATTTGAAGTTAATATTAATTGACACCGATGATGGTATTCGTGAAGTAAAAATGTGATACTTAAATTAATACAAATAATACATAACTCGAGTCCACAAATACTTGATTTTACCGTTTAAATAGTCAAATTCGATTGAGTATGTAAAAATATATAGTTTGAAGATAATATTGAATGTTCTTTGATGATAATATTTGTGAATAAAAAACGTGCTACCTAAATTGGTACAAATAGTACCTAATTTGATTTCGCATATACTTGATTTTGTCTTTTTAATACTCAAATTTGATTATTTTGGTATATAAAAGAATATAGTTTCAAGTAATATTGAGTGACTTTTGATGTGTCATTTTTGAAATTAAAATGTGATACCTAAATTAGTACAAAAAGTATCTATTCGAGTCTACCAATACGTGAAGTACTTAATTTGGGCAAATACTTGATTTCGTAAATGAGATACTCACAATATGTACTAAAATACTGGATATTCGAATAAAAACGTAGGTTCACCAAGTGTTGGTATTTTTATGGAATATACATTTGGATGACATATTCATCTCATTTAATATTTTTTTTTATAAAAAAACAAATTTTCAACTAAGCATGAAAATTTTAAAGTACTTATTTTTACTTAAGAAGTACCTAATTTGAGTTTGCAAATACTTGATTTCGTAAATGAGATACTCACACAATGTATTAAAATACTGAATATTCGAATAGGAAAACGTAAGTTCAACAAATATTGATATTTCCATATAATAAGTATTTGGATGACATATTCATCTCATTTTAAAAAAAATTGTAAAAGAAAAAACAAATTCCCAACTAAGCATGAAAATTCTAAAGTACATATTTTTATTTGAGAAGTGCCTAATTTGAGATTAAAAATATTTGATTTAGTATATGAGATACTCATAATATGTAATAGAATACTGGATATTCGAATATGGAACGTAAGCTCACCAAGTGTTTATCGTTCCTTGGAAGATGCGTTTGGATGACATATCCATCTCATTTAATTTTTTTTTTGTAAAAACAAAAAACAAAAACAAAAACAAAAACAAAAATAAAAACAAATTCTCAACTAAGTATTGAAATTTTAAAATACTTAGTTTTATTTGAGAAGTATCTAATTTGAGTTTGCAAATACTTTATATCTTGAATAAGATACTCACAATATGTATTAAAATACTGGGTATTCGAATAGGCAACGTAAGATCACCAAGTGTTGATCTTTCCATGGAAGATGCAATGATACGAAGAGTATCTAAATTGGTGAAGTTAAAATATGGTAGCTAAATTGGTACAAAGAGTATTTAATGCGAGTTCGCAAATATTTGATTTTACTCCCTAAATTCTTATATCCAACTATTTGAGAATGTCAAATTATATAGTTTGAAGTTAATATTGAGTGGTCTTTGATGATGACATTCTTGAAGTAAAAATGTGACACCTAAATTAATACAAATAATACCAATTACGAATCCACAAATACTTGATTTTACTATTTAAATACTCAAATTCGATTATTTGATGATGTCAAAATATATAATTTGAAGTCAATATTGAGTGGCCTTTGATGATGAGATCCGTGAAATAAAAATATGATACCTAAATTGTCACAAGTATTACATAATTAGATTCCACTGATAATTGATTTTACCATTTTAAAACTCAAATTTGATAATAAGTATAATGAAAGAATATTGATACATATAATGAATTATTACCAATAAATATTATGAATGAATACTAATGAAGATGATATACAACGAAGTATTGTCTTGTCATTTAATGAATACCAACAAGTATTGTGAATGAATATTAATGTTATTATAAATTAATACTCATAAGTATAAAGAAAAAAATACTAATAAGTATAATGAATAATTACCAATAAGTATTATGTCAAATAAGTATAATTGTCAAATAAGTCATTCAATGAATATCAAAAAGTATTGTAAATTAATATTGATGAGTATTTTATAAATAATTAATCTTAGAATCGATAGCTATACTTAAAGTGCAAACTTCAAGCTCATTTACGAACTATGTTCATAATATATATCTCTCAATTAGTTCATGATGAACAATGAACAATGTTTATTTATTTAAATGACATGAATAAGTATCCTAATGAATTTTTCATGGAAATATTGCATATTCGAATATCCAGTATTTTAATACATATTGTGATTATCTCATTTACGAAATCAAGTATTTGCAAACTCAAATTAGATACTTTTCAGGTAAAACTAAGTACTTTAAAATTTTCATGCTTATTTAAGAATATTTTTTACCAAAAAAATATTAAATAAAATGAATATGTAATCCAAATGCATCTTCTATGGAAAGACCAATACTTGGTGAACCTTACGTTACATATTCGAATATCCAGTAGTCTATTACATATTATGAGTATCTCGTGTACCAAATCAAGTATTTGCAATATGAAATTAGGTACTTCTCAAGTAAAATTAAGTATTTTTAAATATTCATACTTATTTGAGAATTTGGTTTTTTTTACAAAAAAATATTAAATGAGATAAATATGTCATCCAAATGCATTTTTCACAGAAATACCAACACTTGGTGAACTTACGTTGCATATTCGAATATCCAATATTCTATTACATATTATGCGTATCTCATGTACTAAATCAAGTATTTGAAATATGAAATTATGTACTTCTCAAGTAAACTAAGTATTTTAAAATTTTCATTCTTATTTGAGATTTTTTTTACAGAAAAATATTAAATGAGATAAATATGTCATCCAAACGAATCTTCCATGGAAAGCCAACACTTGGTAAACTTACGTTGCATATTTGAATATCCAATACTCTATTAAATATTATGAGTATCTCTTGTACCAAATCGAGTATTTGCAAACTCAAATTAGGTACTTCTCATCCAAATGCATGCATATTTCATGAAAATACCAACACTTGGATAACTTACGTTGCTTATTCGAATATCCAATATTTTAATACATATCGTGAGTATCTCATTTACGAAATCAAGTATTTGCGAACTCAAATTAGGTACTTCTCAAGTAAAACTAAGTACTTTAAAATTTGCATACTTATTTGAGAATTTGGTTTTTTAACAAAAAATATTAAATGAGATTAATATGTCATCCAAATGCATTTTTCATTGAAATACCAATATTTGATGAATTTACGTTGTCTATTCGAATATCCAGTATTTTAATACATATTGTGAGTATCTTATTTACGAAATCAAGTATTTGCAAACTGAAAATAGGCATTTCTCAAGTAAAACTAAGTATTTTAAAATTTACATGCTCAGTTGGGAATTTGATTTTTTTTTTTACAAAAAAATATTAAATGAGATGAATATGTTATTCAAATACACATTTCATGAAAAGACAAACAGTGACTGAATTTATGGTGATCGTTCAAGATCCAGTATTTTATTACATATTTAGAGTATTTAAATAGCCAAATCAAGTATCTGAAACTTAAAAATAGATATTTTTTATGTCAAAATAAGTACTTAATCTTATTTTAATGATGATTTATGAACTATATTTTTTTTAAAAATAAAATGACATGAATAAGTCATCATAATGTATTTTTAATGAAAAACCAACAACGACTGAATTTATGGTGATTGTTAGAAAATATAGTATTTTTTTACACATTTGAAGTATTCAAATAACAAAATAAAGTATCTGAAATCACAGAATAGGTACTAATATTTTGGTAAATAGAAAACACACAATTAATTTGGTGAATAAAATTATATATTTATTTAAATAGTAAAAGGGCAAAAATGTAAAATTATCATTGTAGGTAGTTAAAACTAAGTTTGTAATGTTGTCAGGTATTAATTTGTAAAAAAAATCTTCTAGGTACTGAATCTTAAATGAAAGATGTGCAGATGTATTTTTTTCAAATTTGCCCTTGATTAAATTCTAAATAAAAGCTATACATTAATCTTTATTCAAAGATTTGATTAATGTATGATAAATAATTAATATGTGTTAAATATTTGATTAAGTGGGATAAAAGTTGGATTATAGATCTAATCAAGTGAAGTAGACGAGTCCTTTTAACAAATACAATTTGATATGAATATTCATATATATAATTTTTGTGAGACGGTCTCATGAATCTTTATCTGTGAGACGGGTCAACCATATCGATATTCATGATAAAAAGTTATACTTTTAGCATAAAAAATAATATTTTTTCATGGATGACCCAAATAAAAGATCTGTTTCACAAAATACGATCCGTAATACCGTCACACACAAGTTTTTGTCATATTCATAATATAGTCATTCAAAGACGGTTAAATAGTTCTCTCGTGAAGGTGTACTCGTTAAGCTGAAATATGTATGATTGTTGATTATAATTTTTGATCATATAGTGTGGAACTCGATTGTCAGAGCTTTAATTTTACATAATATTTATATTAAAGTGGCCTTTTTTAAATATACCAATTAAAAATATAATTTTTTTAATTATTATTATGCTATTATATTATCAAATTTGAGATATTATATTAACTAATTTTAATAATCGTAAAATAAATAAAAATAATGTGTCACTCTAAATGTAATATAGAGGACGAGACGGGTGTATTGTAGCCTAAGCAAATTTACACCTTTCTCCTCAAAAAAAAAAAAATTTACACCTTCCACAGTGGCATTTACGTAGTAAACTAATGAGTGAAGGGTAAATAAACGATGCAATAGAACTCGTACTATTCTATGTAATATAAAAAGACATCCTTATTTTAGCACAAGCCTATTGGCACTGACTTAAGCTTCCTCAGCCCGTCTCCCCCGTTTCTCTTTGTTTCTGTCTGAAGAATTGACGAAAATCTCAGCATAGTTTTCCCATCAAAGGTATGGTATGATTGGCGGACCCCAATCTCGTGATTTCTTGAATTTATTTAGTTTCATTATTGGTGCGTGATTAATGCTTTGATTATATATACACGATTCAGGAGGCAAGTTGTGATTTAAAGGTACTATCGAGTTTTTGGCTTTGAAGATCTATTTGTCTTGGCAATTTTTACGTTATGTTTTGGGTTTCATTTATGAACTTCGGCTTTACGAGTTCTTGGGTTGAATGAATACGTTGTTTTTTCTTGATGGATAGTGTCAGTTAATTGCAATGTTCCGCGGTGCGGCAGCGGTAGGTGGCCGGCCTACAGTTGAAATATCCTATTCAAGCTCAAAATCAGTAACATATTATTTATCATTATGGATGTAAATAGATTGAAAAATATGTTTTTTGAAAAAATTAAAATTTTAAAAAATAAAAAATTTCAATTTTTCAAAGTAGACTTCTGTTTAGACTGTCTAAAAATCCAGACATTGTCGGCGCCTTTTAGAACATTGCTTAATTGGCATCCAAGACCTGAATTTTCCTCCACTTGTTCATGTATTTGATTCTTGTTCTTAATGATTTTACGTTCTGTATAAGGCGATTAGTAAGTTTATTTGATGAACAATATACTTTGGTTTATCGATGGAGGATCATGTTGTTCAAAGGTGGGAGGATCATGTTGTTCAAAGGTGTTGGGCTAAACCTAGGTTTGACTTTTGGTTCGAGAGACGTGTTTTACAGTCATGTAAAGATTCTATAATGCAAATGGAGGTACAATAGAAAATATAGCCGGCCGTCATCTATGTCTGAACATGTGAAAAGATGCATATAAGAGTAATATGGTTGGCGGACTTTTCTTTTTTGAAGGTCGTGATTTCATATAGTTTGTCATTTTTTAAACCAACCTGCCTCTTGGTGTCTGACTTGGTATCAAGATTTCTATTGTTTGAAAACCTCTGATCCTATGTTTTTTCCATGGCAGATTTGTTGCTCGTTTTCTAACATAAAGGTGGCAACTTTCGGGAGCTATATTTGTCATAATATAGATTCACTTTATCCTGCTTAATTGAGCTGACAGTAGAGTTTCCTGACTCCAGAGATGCAGACTTCCCAGGATGTTAAAACACCCTCCAGAATTGATGAGTTTTACCATCATCAGCCAGTGCGTCAGATCGACACCGAAAATTTTTTCACTCTCGAATCTACACCAGCAACCAATTATGCTATCATTTACAATTCACCTTCAGCTGTTAGTGGCTCCTCCAATATGAGCCCTTTTTCTCCCCAATTATCAAACTCACAATTTTTTGATCTTCATTGCTCGTCACCTTTTAGTGGGTCATCTGGTGTTGATGACGAAAACAAGTTCATGCAAGCTCTGTGGGTTTTGAGGAATGAACTGTGGGTGCCCGAATCAGATTTCGAGGATAGTGGCTCCTTCAATGGTGTTCCCTCACAACCTTCTTTTTTCACAAGGTACGACCGAATTCTTGAAATGGCCCCCCAGATGGACCTGAAACAATTGCTCGTTTCCTGTGCTAAAACAGTGTCAGAAACTGATACAGCCTCATTGTCTGATCGAAGTGTCGCAATATCTGCTGCCGAAGCTCTAATGGACACACTGGAAAAAAAGGTTTCTGTATCGGGTGAGCCTTTACAAAGATTAGGTGCGTACATGCTAGAAGGGATCAGGGCAAGATTATTGTCTTCTGGAAGCATAATATACAAGAAGTTGAAGTGCGAAGAACCAACAAGCTTTGAATTAATGTCTTACATGTCTGTGCTTTATCAAATCTGCCCATACTGGAAATTCGCTTATACCTCTGCCAATGTCACGATCAAGGAAGCTATGGAAAATGAGGACCGAATACACATAATCGACTTTCAGATTGCTCAGGGTAGTCAGTGGATGGGCATGCTTCAGTCCCTTTCAAGTCGTCCAGGCAGACCACCATATATCCGCATTACAGGTGTCGATGATTCTCAGTCAGCTCATGCTCGTGGTGGAGGACTTGAGCTTGTTGGCCAAAGGTTAGCAAAACTGGCGGAGTCGTGTGGAGTACCATTCGAATTCCATGGTGCAGCTATGTCGGGATGTGAAGTCCATCTCGAAAATCTTGACATTCGGCCTGGAGAAGCTTTGGCAGTGAATTTCCCTTACATACTGCACCACATGCCAGATGAGAGCGTCAGCACAGCAAATCATAGAGACCGCCTGCTTAGACTTGTGAAGAACTTGTCACCGAAGGTTGTTACCATCATCGAACAAGAATCCAACACAAACACTTCAACGTTCTTTCTACGTTTTCGTGAAACCCTAGAATATTATATGGCCATGTTTGAGTCCATTGATGCAGCACATACAAAGGATGATCGGCTGCGGATTAGAGCCGAGGAAAACTGTGTGGCGAGGGATGTAGTCAATATACTAGCTTGTGAGGGTACTGATCGGGTCGAAAGGCACGAGCTTTTTGGTAAGTGGAGTGTGAGACTTGACATGGCAGGATTTTCTCCAATTCCATTGAGCTCATCAGTTAATGATGCTGTTAGGGAGATGTTGAAAGATTATAGCTCAAATTACAGAGTTGCAGATGCATATGGCGCGCTGTTTCTTGGATGGAAGAACAGAGCTATGTCATCGTCATCTGCTTGGAGATGATTTATTTGTCATTTTAGAAGGGAAAAATACTAGGGAGGTCATCATAAGTTTAGTTTTCTTGTTTAAAGTATTTTCACTTGTAAAGCTGCTACTGCTACTGATATATAATATACCAATACTTGGACAAATTTGAAGCATAAAAACATGATGACACCAAGATTGACTGAAGGATTGCACCTTGTACTGCAAAACAACCCTGATTCAGACATAAATGCAAGATCCCAGATTCCACCATGCCAAATCCTAGATCACTGAAGTGAACTGCGTGTTTTAGGACTCAAGAACAGCCCTTGTAGCTTCTTTCGCGACTTGTCCACTCGCACAGTGATTGCGACACACAGGCATGTGCACTTCAGCCCCAGTAATAAGTTGGCTTTTAGTCTCATCTGTCTTCCTCAGAGTAAATACGGCACGTTTACCACATACCTCGCAGCGGACAGTAAAAGCTTTGTCACGGAGTCAGCAATGGGAATCATATCGAGAACTTGGCCAAAGCTCCTTCTGCCAAAGCCCAACAAACGTATAAATTGCGACAAATATCATAAGTTAAATGAGGATAAGATCATGCGAGGAGGCGAGTGTACCTCAAATAGTCACCATCCAAACCAGCCACTATTACCGTCTTCGCATTATGGTCAGCAGCTTTGCTGCAGAAATCGTACAAGTCTTCAAAAAATCGAGCTTCATCAATGCCAAACACCTCCAGCAGATGTGTCATGAAAAACTATTAGAGCATCTGATGAAAAGTTACCAAATATTTGGTGTAAATATTAAATTCTTCAACTGCTATACATATACATTATACCACGCGGTATGTTTAACATATACTAAATGAAACATAACTATATCAGAAAGACGAGAGTAATACTTTTTCATAGGCTTGGAGCCAAGCTTTTCTCTCTGAATGATGATAGATCAGATAATGGCAAGCATGGTAACTTTTCTCCATCACGTGTCACAATAGAGTCCAGCCCATATCAGGTGCCCATGTTTGATTTTATTATTGCTACGTTTCTGCAAAATCATCACAGCACGAATACAAAGTCCGTTCAGTTCCAATAGTTAAGCAAGGATTTCATTTTTGTGATGCATCAACCACGAGGGCCACTACTCAGACGGAGGAATCCACAACACCGTTAATCCACATATAGAAAAGGAAATGTGTTGAAACCGCTTGATTTTAGCGAACCAGAAATATGATTCTACCCGGACTAGAATTTTAAACTTTTAATATTTTAAATTGATTTATCCGAGCTAATATCGTATTATTTCAAAATTATAGAAAATTTACATATAATTTTTTTTTTAAAAATAAGCCCGGGTATACATCTATGTAGCTCCGCCCACAGGGGCATAGTTACTAGGTTACTGGAATTAGAGTGAGGTGCCATCAAGAAGCAGGCAGATTTTATGATCTACTGGTAACCTCACTGAGGTTTGATAGAGTAATTTTTTCGCGCGTCTCAAACTTTTTCTTTCGTGAAAAATTGCAACCCAGAATCTTGATTGAGCAATCGGCAATCCTAAGCCAAATAGCAATAGCTTCAGCATTATTGAAAAGGTAATATCGACAGTAGGGGAAATTTCTGGGGTGAAAATGCTCAACTTGGTTGAATCTGCAAATACATGTTTTCACAAGATTCTTCAAACCAGATTATCGTATCCTGTGATAAAAATTCAATTTCCCGTATCCTGCAATCATGGGATGCAAACTCAATTGCCCACCCGCGACAAGAACCATAGGCAAACATGATAAACAAATCCACACAAATTCTAAATCAACGGCGATTGGAAGCTTTGACATCTTGCTTATAAATCAAGCTCGATTCTTTTACCGAATAAAAAATAAAAAATGTCAACCTGCCATTACTGCTTTTAGACTTCATTCTTTCAAGAAGAGTGGTAGTTTTTCCGGCAAACATGGGTCCCACAATCGCATGAATCTCTCCAGAGGCCGATCCATCGGAGCAAAAATCTCGACTTTTGACTACAATTTCAGGGTTTTGAATAATTTTCAAGAAAATTAACCACAAAAGGCATTGGAAGAGAAATGGGCTTTTGCAAAGGTTGAATATTGCAATAAGAGAGAAATTGTTTGGAGTGGAAACGAAGGGGAAAAGACGAAGTAATGACCGCGGGAGGCTGGAAGAGAGTACAAAGTGATTTCATTTTTTATACCTACAGCATATATGAATTAATATATGTATTACTACTTTTTTCAAGAGATTGTGCACTATGATGTTGTTATTGTTGGAATATTGAATGAAATGAGACGAAGTTCTATTTTGAAAATCAAATAAAGTCTTATATTTTTTCTTAGTTCTAAGTTTGAACTATGAGATTGAGCCTTTAAGAGGACTACAAGTTTATGAAAAGGGGAAGACGTTGATAGACCGAGTCTCGGTGAAGTACGTACGCGCGGTCGCTTTCGCTTGGCGAGATATCTTGAATATATTAATCTTTTAGACAAAATTTATTTGGAAAAAAAAATTTTATTTTCGAAATAAAGATTGCATTTATTCGAAAACTTTGTGTCCATTAGCCTATTACAAAAGGGTTGTGTCTGGATCAGGATGCGTTCGGACCAAACAATGCATCCCTTGGTTTATCATGGAAGGTTATGTTCGTATCCAGAAAGTTGTGTTCCTTCCCCGCAACTGATGAATAAGCTACAAATAATCCTTCCATTTGTATTGCTCAATACCTTCGAACTGTTGCCACATTTCTTTGTTCGTTTATTTTATACTTGAAAGTTCTACATATTTCCATTCGCTATTATCAAGAGTTTGTAGTTCTGAATTCTCTCGATTCGAAGTTGTTGCATCTTAGAGACGATCGTCGTCAACGTAAAACACTGTTATACGAGCAATTTTGTCTTGCGGATAAAGGATTTATCATTGCCTCGAATTTACTATTTTGTGTTGCTTCACATTGTTCCAGTGGCAACGATCAAGGTTACTTACAATCATAAGACAGAATTTTTAATCTTCATTTCTGGATATGTGGACCGTGTCATTTCTCTTTTGACTACTGCTCCCCGTCACGGCGAAAAGTTGTCCAAATTCTCTGGTGCTGATTTCAAACATTGACAAGAGAAAATGTTCTTTTATCTCACCATACTGAGCCTGTCTCGATTCATGAAGGAGGATCCCCTTGTTGTCTCAGAAGGCGATACTTACACCCAACGAAGAACTGTCGTTGATGCATAGAATCATAGTGATTTCCTCTGCAGAAAGTACATACTGAAGGGACTCTATGACACATTATACAATGTCTATTGCTCTGTCAAAACTTCAAAGGAAACTTTGGGGCTCTTTGGAAAAAAAATACAAGACTTAGGATGGGACGCAGACATTAAGAAGTTCATTATTGGAAAGTTTCTAGACTTCAAGATGGTGGACACAAAAACAATAATAAGCCAAGTGCAAGAAATTCAGATAATTCTTCACGACTTACTGGTTGAAGAAATAGAAGTGAATGAACCTTTCCAAGTCGCAACAATCATTGAAAATAGTCGCCTCTATGGAAAGATTTCAAGAACTATCTGAAACACAAAGGTAATGAATTAAAACTCGAGGATATGATCGTGAGACTTTAAATTGAGGAAGATAACTGAAACACCGAATCCAAGACATACAAAAGGATAACGAAAGCCGAACCCAAAGCCAATCTAGCAGAATCAAACACTAGTTACAAGAGAAATCACCCCTACAATGACAAAAAAACAAGGGAAAATCAAGAAATTCAAAGAAATTGCTACAACAGTGACAAATCGAGTCACATGGACAATGATTGTCATCTTCCAAAGAGAGAATAAAAAAAAAGAGTAAGAAAAGCAATTCGAATTGTTGATTAATCGTCAAAGATGACTTAGAACCAACATTTCATTATCTTTGGAGGGAAATTCTAGATGAATTTTCAACTAAAAACAAGTAAGCGTAATTCCCCTTAAACAATAAAATATATTGACATGGGGACTTTCATCTCACACGGCTCCTAAGTGATAGAGCTATTTGTCGTTCCAACTCACATCAGTGGCATATTTTTACGCAGGTCTTACCAAAAGGGATATAACTCAGCGGTAGAGTGTCACCTTGAAATCGTATGGATATGTAAAATACAGGATTTCCAATCCTACGAGAATTTTTATGAAAGCCTTTCATTTGCTTCTCTTCGATGGAAGTCTTTTTCATTCCGTCGAAAATCGATTTTACGGTATAGATCGTCCAGTTCCTATAGAACCTATCACTAAAATCACAAAGAAATTAAGAAAAAAATATAATTAATATACTAAAGTTGATTATCATAGGTATCTTTCGTGCTTATTTTCAACTCCCCGAAGCATTTCGTCGATTACTACGCCCTTCCTCACATATCGCAATAAACTAGGCACGCGGTCAGAGCCCTGGCTCCTCCCACTGCTTGGGAGCTTACGGTTTCCATTTTTTCAAATGAACAATTTTAGGGATTCATCATTCGAGGGGAAGTAGACTACTCAATAATTTCACATTTCATTATAGCAAATATAAAAAAGATGGCCAATCAAACCTTTTCTCAAAAAGAAAACGAAGAAAACAGAGGGTCTGTTGAATTTCAAGTATTGAGTTTCACCACTAAAATAAGGAGATCAAAACACTATGTATGACGTAAAACAGATAGTGGATTTGTTTCTGTCTTTTGTTGAATTTTTTTCATGGCTCGATAGATAATTTGATAAGCCAATGATTTTTTTCCGTGTTTCAGAATACGATCAAGGATATTTGAGGCTTTTTGCTTATATGGGGTCTTTCATTCACATTTTTTTCCACCAAGAACGTCATCTTCAGCGCAAGAGCTCTCGATCAGTGAGCTTCCATTTATCCACACCCTTCTTCAAATTCAGAGAAACCCTGGAATTAATAAAAATGGGCAATTTCAATTTAATTTGCCCATTTAGATTAGATTGTATTTTACATCCCAGAGGGGCTATAATTGGTTGAGAAAATAACCTACATTAGGGAAGGGCTGATAATTAATGATTTATATGATTTGAAAACAAAAAGACTACAATCCCAGGAAAATAAGGGATCTAGCAAAAATAGAAAATAAAAGTCTTGTTATTCAACAGTATAACATAACTTATATGTTCGGTCGAATAAAATTATGTATCAATAGACATTTCAGAACTTGATCTATCAGCTGGTATGTCTGAAACCAACGTGGTGGATAATCGAAGAGAATGGTGGATAGACACAGACTCGACTAGCCAAATCTGTGCCGAAAAATAAAATGTTTTCATCCTATACTCCCGTCAGTGAAAGGAAACTATTTATGAGAAACTCTACTACTTTTGAAGTCGTAGGAATCAGAAATGTTGTACTAAAGATGACTTTTGGGAAAGAAGTAACGCTTAAGAATGTATTGGACGTGCCAGAAATTTGAAAGAATTTAGTTTCTGGATCCCTATTGAGTAAGACCGATTTTATGCTTGTGTTTGAATCAGAAAAGTTTGTCTTAACCAAAAGTTGCATTGATGGAACAGTTCGGGCACCTTTGAAGGTGCTTTAAACATAATATTCTGAATGAGCTGCAATAGCTCGTATTCTAAGAATGTAAATATCGATGAATTAAATCGAGTTTGGTTATAAACAAAGTGGAAAATACTCGAAATAATCCTTCGTTAAGAAAACTAAGTGGTTTTATATCTTGTGCAACTGAATAACTGAAAATACATGGGATCGGTTATGACTTATATCAGTTCAGTTATGTTCTGAACTGAACTGTTCAAATCAGTTAAGAACAAAAACAAGCAGTTAAACATAAATAACACAAGATATATTTATGGATGTTCGGAGACTTCAATTGCTCCTACGTCACCCCTTATACCACCTTGGGTCGGTTCTACTAGAAGACTTTGATTTATCAACACCTTGTATAAACCCACTCAACTTAGGACTTACTCTACTGCCTAACTGAAATCCTAGTCTAGACTGAAGGCAACACCTTTCAACCAACACTTATTTAACGTCTATGTGTCAAAGACTACATACACAAGTGTTACGTCTTTGTGCAAGACTAACTCAGCTAGTCAATAAGCTCAACTCTCTGATATATGTGAGTGATAGTGTGTACGTGTGTGAGAACTGAACAATGAATACAACGGGAAGGGGTTCTCAAACACTGAGGGAAAATGGCTTCTATACTAAGCTGATAACACGTTGAAATGTTCTCTCAGAAATGGACTGATTGCTTCTTGTAAGCTGATAAGACTTTAAGCGCGCCTTTCTTCTTCACACACTCTTATTGTTCTTCTGATTGTTGTCTTCACTGATCTTTATCTTCTATTTATAGGCGTGAAGTTTGATCGTACAGTGAGAATCAATTATTGTATCTGTTGCATTTTGAATCCGTTCCTTGATATTTTTCTTGTACTTTCCGACAACCATTCTGGAACGTTTTGACTTTAAACACTGATGCAACATCTATTATTGTCCTTTGATTGGAAAATTACTTGTGTATCTTTGTGCACAACTGGATTCCATTGAATAAACTTGTCGTGTTCTGCAACTGATTGGTTCTAACTGATGTTCTGAACTGGTCATCTGAATTGTTCTTCGGTTGGGCTGGTGAAATCAGTTGACTCGTCAGTTGAACTGATTTCACTCTTTCAGTTGAACTGGTTAGCTGTGATCTTCATCAGTTGAACTCTTTATCAGCTGGCCAGGCTTCTGAAGGTCTTCAGCTGAACTGCCTATCAACTAGACAATCATTTGAACTGGTTCAGTTTGGGCGATCAGTTGGCGCTTTCAGTTTTCATTCTTCGATAGCTTCAGTTACGTTCAGTTAACTGCACACTTAAGTTAGTTCATTAGTAACAAAATAAAAAGTTTTGTTAACATCAAAATCAAGAAAGATTGTGAACATGAAATTTTCCAACAATCTCCTCATTTTTTATGATCACAAAACTTGAACAATTAAAGAGATTTAAAAATTTAAAATTTTAAAATATAACTGATTCTCCCCCTTTGTGAGAATCAAAAACATTTAAAACGATTAAAACTAAAATTTTCAGTTCGAGGGATAAGAAAGCTCCCCTCAAGAACTGAATTTAACAGCGAGTTTAAAACGAATTTAAAACATTTTTCAGTTCGAGGAATAATTTCAAAGAAAACTCTCCCTCGGCAACTGAATTAACTCCCTCTTAAAAATATAATAATTTACACGTTTTAATGAAGTTTTAGCAACATTTAACATTTAAGCAATTTTAGGCAACACATTAACTGAAAATATCAGTTCAGTTACATTCAAACCACCTGGATAATCATGATGTTTATTTAATCAAATAAGCGTCCCTTGAATTATACATTAAGCACACCGTCAAGTGTAAAGGTGTTAGGTGCAATAATTGTCCCTGCTTGGTAGACCGATCGAATCGTGGTGCTTGAGCTGCTGTGCGGTTTAACAGATTTGAGTTTCACCATTACTACTAGCTATAGCTTTTGGTAAAGCGATAAGCACTCGGTCCTACAATTGGTATCAGAGCCAAGGTCATGGGTTTGATTCTCATTGATTGCAAGGAGTGCAATTATTGGAAGGGAGATTGTTGGGTGCAATAATTGTCCCTGCTTGGTAGAACGATCGAATCGTGGTGCTTGAGCTGCTGTGCAGTTTAAAAGATTTGAGTTGCACCATTACTACTAGTTATAGCTTTTAGTAAAACGGTAAGCACTCGGTCCTACAAAGAAAAATTCTACTACAATAGCAAATATTTAACAACATCAAATATAAGTCAGTTTATACATAGTAGAACTAGATATACCAATAACTGTGTCATGAATGCGCATCGATTTTGAGTTTCTTTTGCTAGACGAGCAGCTAATTTGCCTTGGGCTTGATCTCTTTGCTGGCTAACTGGTCGAGCTGACTAAGACTGGACTCAACTGATGCTGAACCGCATTGATCATTTATTTTGATCTGATATGGTAGTTACAGAGTCGAGAGAAATGGGCTACAATGTTAGTTGCAGAGCCAAAAACATTCTCTTTTCCCATGGCAAACTCATATAAATTTGTTAAGACGGTTTTGAAAACCATTTTAAATACCATTTTGAAACATATTTTAAAATATTAGCATCCAGATATCCTTTTTAGAACAGCTCACTCTGATACCAATTGATGGAACGGTTCGGATACCTTTGAAGATGCTTCAAACACACTATTCTCAATGAGCTGCAATAACTCGTGTTCTAAGAATGTAAATGTTCGAAACTTAATTTCTGTTGTTTGACAAACTAAGTGAATAATTTATTCGACTAACTGATCAAGTAACTTGTAATAACTGGGGTTTTTTTTTTAAATATTATAAATTAATATTCTCATTGTAAAAATGTGGCAAGTTTTGAAGGTTTGTAAAACTAGTACAATCCGGTACTTACTGTCCCGGATTCATATTTTTTATTATTTTTTTTTTAAAAAAAGGAAGTGGGGGCACGGATTCTAAGAATCCGTGTCCAATCCGTGTGTCCGGATGTTAACTTTTTTAATTTTTTTTTAAAAAAAATAAAAGGGAGATCGGCGACTGTTTGTGCAAAACCGTCGCTATTGGTGACGGTTTAACCAAAAACCATCGCTAAGGCACGGATTTTCCGTGACAATCTGCCACGGATTCTGAGTCCGTGGCAGAGGGTCACAGATTCAATATCCGTGACCCGCAAACCCGTGACTCCCTTCTGGTCTTCTGCCTATTTAAATGTGGTGATGCTCTTTATTTTATCACCGAAGCCGAGCAACTTAGGAGCAAAATTATTTCTTTCAATCACCGAGCATCGAACATTCTTGATATAATATTATATCTACACTAATTACAATAATTACAATAGTTATATTTAATTTACGTGATATAATATTATATCTACAATAATTACAATATTTAATAATTATACTTAATTTAATTACAATAATTATATTTACTTGATATAATATTATATCTACAATAATTACAATAGTTATATTTAATTTACGTGATATAATATTATATCTACAATAATTACAAAATTTAATTAATATACTTAATTTAATTACAATAATTATATTTACTTAATATAATATTATATCTACAATAATTACAAAATTTAATTAATATACTTAATTTAATTACAATAATTATATTTACTTGATATAATATTATATCTACAATAATTATAATAATTATATTTAATTTACGTGATATAATATTATATCTACAATAATTACAATATGTAATAACTATACCTAATTTAATTACAATAATTATATTTACTTGATATAATATAATATCTACAATAATTACAATAATCACAATAGTTATATTTAATTTACGTGATATAATATTATATCTACAACAATTACAATAATTACAATAATTATATTTACATGATATAATATTACAATAATTACAATAATTATATTTACAATAATTATATTTACGTGATATAATAATAAAAACTATACTTAATTTAATCCTAGTAGTTTTAAGTAATAATAATAATAACTATATTTAATTTAATTACAATAATTATAATATTAATTGTTTTATTGGAATTAAAATATGTATATAAATTACGGACTTTATATTTACGTGAAATTTTATGTATAGTATATGTATAATTATAATATTAATTGTATTATAAATTACGGAGGTTAAAATTACGTGAAATTTTAAAATTTATTCTCAATATACTTTAAAAACGTAACAAAATACTTTATAATTTCATTAGTATAAAGTACACTAATATTAACTCATTCTAATATTAAATTAAATTATTTATATTAAAAATACTAACCTTGAAATATTTTCAAAAATCAAAAAATCATATTTATTATTTTTTTAATATTCAAACTATTTTTTAATATCGCGATTAATATTAAAAATATACTATTTAACTAAATTATACTTAATCATATAATGTTAGTGAACAAAATTATAATTACATTAATATAATATAAATAATACAAACAAAATATTAAAAAAATTGATTAAATTACCTTCTCAGACGTAATTATACGGAACTTGTAATAATATCAACGAACGATGCTAATATCTGAAATAAATGACAAGTATTATAAAAAAAATTACACAAAAAATTACTTCTTAATATATAATTATAATATTATCAACGAAATTAAACATTACCTCTTCGTATCTCTTCAAATGAAATGGACGATAAAATCAACAAATAATATTAATATATGATTGAAGTAGAAAACATGGATTTTGCGCATATAAATCGGATAAAAGAAATAAGTTGCGAGAATGAATATGAGGAACAATTATTTTCGGCGATAATGGAAAGAATACCCGCAGTTCTACTTAAAGGAAGAAACACAGTGGATTCTTAGAATCTGTGACAATCTTTCACGGATTTGCCTTAGCGACGGTTTTTGGTTAAACCGTCGCCAATATGGCGACGGTTTAGCACAAACAGTCGCCGATCTCCCTTTTATTTTTTTTTAAAAAAATTAAAAAGTTAAAATCTGAAAACACGGATTGGACACGGATTCTTAGAATCCGTGCTAGTCTGGCACGGATTCTTAGAATCTTTGCCCCCACTTTCTTTTTCTTTTTTTTTTAAAAGAAAAATAATAAAAAATATGAATCCAGGACAGTAAGTACCGGATTGTACTAGTTTTACAAACCTTCACAATTTGTCACATTTTTACATTGATTTTTTAATTTATAATATTTTAAAAAAACCCGTAACTGAACTACTCAAACCAACTGATAGCTGCCTAACTGAAGATTAATGCGCAGTTTATCGAAGGCAACTAAAACCAGCTGAACTGAACTTACGAAAACAACTGACTGATCAGTTGGAAACTAATCAATTGATATATTCAGTTGTGAGCTTATTAGCTGATCATTCAGCTGTACATGTCATCAATTGTTGAAAAGTACATTCAACCGACAACAGTACAAAGCAGACTGTAACTTGTAGTGGAACGCCGCATTTCAGAGCTTACAGTGTACGAATGTCAGAGGAATGTTGACGAGGTAATCAACGGATATAATGATTCAAATTATATTTAATGTTACCGTTGAAGATAAGCCTACAAATAGGTGAGAAGAGCAGTTGAGCAAACAATCGATCTATCTATTCTCTCAAGCTTGCTGTTACCCTGCTGAATTTATAGCTCTTACTCAAAGATCAAAAAGCTAACACTTATCTGATTTATTTGTAGCATTTGATGCTACCTTTCGAGCTTACAAGCACAAATCGTTTTATTGTTTATTTGATCTTAACTATATCAGTTGTGCTAAGTTCAGTCGAAGAACTGTGAGATTTTTAGTAAACTAAGAGTTTCAATTTTGGCAGTGTTAAGTCCAAACTGAAGTGGGTCTGTACAAGTTTTGTATCGATTAAACTCTTTTAGTGCATATCATATCCTTGTGATAGAAGGGGTGACGTAGGAGTTATTTCAATCTCCGAATATCCATAAATCTTCATGCGTTACTACTTCAGTTATTTATCCTATCTTTCAGTCAGTTTATTTCCGCAACTGTTATCAGTTAAACTGATTGTCATTGACTGACAAGATTCCTAGTTTCAGTTTGTCACAGAACTGACACTTCATTCGAAAAGACTCCAAAATCGTGAGTGTTTATTCAACTCCCCCCTTTGTTCTCAACTGAAGAACCAGTTTTTCAAGCTCCAGACCAACCTCTTGAAGAACCAGTTCAGTTGCCCTCCACAACTGAACAAGAATTATTGAGAACTGAAGAGCCAGTTCAGTCAGTTATCATGACTGAACAGCCAGTTTTTGAACCAACTGAAGAGGCTCAGCTGCAATCAGTTGCATCTGAAGAAGTGCCAGCTGATCAGCGTATCATTCAGTCAACTGTAGCATCAGTTGAGCATTCTATCCTAGTAATAACTGCTGTTTCAACTGATCATCCGCATGGAGCATCATCAGACCTTGCTACTGATCCAACTTCTCCTCCACAAGCACAATAGGAAGTCTTACCAGAAGAGACTTCAGAAATGGTCAATACTACAACTGAACCAACTGACGGGGCACTGGTCATTTTCAATGACGAGAACAGAGAGCAACCAGAAAATTCCGGAGCCATGTCTCCAGGCATTACAATAGAAACTGAGTCTCTGTTCGAAGAAGTTTCAGCTATTCAGACCAACCTTGTCGGTATAATGACTTCCATTTCTGACATCCGATCAACGCAATTCTTGCACACTATGAGGATTGATTCTATGAAGGAAAATACCATGGGTAAACTGTAGCAAATCAAGAAGGATGTTTCTTCTTTATTCTTTCAGATGGAACAGCTCCGCAAAGACAGTGTTTCAACTGAAGCACATTTTCAGACGCAAGCATTAGTGGCAAGACGTCTCGACTATCTGGAAAGTACTGTTTCAAAACGAATGGATTTACTGCAAGATATCCTAATGAATGCAGTCTCTAATATATCTTCAGATGGGCGGAATTTGTCTAGAAATGATGATGAGTTTGACAAAAAAAGGGGAAATAGGAGAAATAAAATATCAGAAAAGAGAAGATAAAGGGAAGAAGAAGAAATAAAGATCAATTGAAGAATTTAGAAGGAATTCTTTATTCTTTGTACGAATCTGTACATTAGAAGAATTATTTTATCTACAATGAGTTCGAAGAATATTTTAGAGTTCAGTTGATCAGTTCTAACTTTACAAGTTTTGTCAAACACAAAAAAAGGGGAAATTGTTGGAAACTTAATTTCGGTTATTTGACAAACTAAGTGATTAATTTATTTGACTAACTGATCAAGTAACTTGTAGTAACTGAACTACGGAAACCAACTGACAGTTGCCTAACTGAAGATTAATGAATAGTTTATCGAAGGTAACTTGAAACCAGCTGAACTGAGCTTACGAAGACAGCTGACTGATCAATTGGAAACTGATCAATTGATATATTCAGTTGTGAGCTTATCAGCTTATCATTCAGCTGTACACGTCATCAATTGTTGAAAATGACATTAAACCGACAATAGTACAAAGAAGACTGCAACTTCTAGTGAAACGCCGCATTTCAGAGCTTACAGTGCACAAATGTCAGAGGAATGTTCACGTGACAATCAACAGATATAATGATTCAAATTATATTTAATGTTACCGTTGAAGAGAAGCCTATAAATATGTTAGAAGAGCAGTTGAGCAAAAAATCGATCTATCTATTCTCTCAAGCTTGCTGTTACCCTGCTGAATTTATAGCTCTTACTCAAAGATCAAAAAGCTAACACTTATCTGATTTATTTGTAGCATTTGATGCTACCTTTCGAGCTTACAAGCACAAATCGTTTTATTGTTTATATTATCTTAACTATATCAGTTGTGCTAAGTTCAGTCGAAGAACTGTGAGATATTTAGTAAACTAAGAGTTTCAATTTTGGCAGTGTTAAGTCCAAACTGAAGTAGGGTCTGTACAAGTTTTGTATCGATCAAAGTATTTTAGTGCATATCCTATCTTTGTGATAGAAGGGGTGACGTAGGAGTTATTTTGCAGTTGCAACTGAACAAGTGCCAGCTGATCAGCCGTCTATCATTCAGTCAACCGTATCATCAGCTGAGCATTCTATCCCAGTAATAACTGTTGTTTCAGCTGATCATCCGCATGAAGCATCATCAGACCTTGCTACCAATCCAACTTCTCCTCCACAAGCACAACGAGAAGTCTTACCAGAAGAGACTTCAGAAATGGTCAATACTACAACTGAACCAACTGACGGGGCACTGGTCATTTTCAATGAAGAGAACAGAGAGCAACCTAGAAACTTCCGGAGCCATGTCTCCAGGCATTACAATAGAAACTGGTCTCTGTTCGAAGAAATTATGGCTATTCAGACCAACCTCGTAAATATAATGACTTCCATTTCTGACATCCGATCAACGCAATTTTTGCACACTATGAGGATTGATTCTATTAAGGAAAATACCATGGGTAAACTGCAGCAAATCCATAAGAATGTTTCTTCTTTATTCTTTCATATGGAAGAGCTTCGCAAAGAAAGAGTTTCAACTGAAGCACATTTCCAGACGCAAGCATTAGTGACAAGACGTCTTGGCTATCTGGAAAGTACTGTTTCAAAACGAATGGATTTACTGCAAGACATCCTAATGAATGCAGTCTCTAATCTATCTTCAGATGTGTGGAATTTGTCTAGAAAGGTTGATGAGTTTGACAAAAAATGGAAATAGGAGAAATAAAATATCAGAAAGGAGAAGATAAAGGGAAGAAGAAGAAATAAAGATCAATTGAAGACTTTAGCAGGAATTCTTTATTCTTTATTCTTTTTCCGAATCTGTACATTAGAAGAATTATTTTATCTACAATGAGTTCGAAGAATATTTTTGAGTTCAGTTGATCAGTTCATACTTTACAAGTTTTGTCAAACACCAAAAAGGAGGAAATTGTTGGAAACTTAATTTCGATTGTTTGACAAACTAAGTGATTAATTTATTGGACTAACTGATCAAGTAACTTGAAGTAACTGAACTACTCAAACCAACTGACATTTGCCTAACTGAAGATTAATACGCAGTTTATCGAAGGCAACTGAAATCAGCTGAACTGAACTTACGAAGACAGCTGACTGATCAGTTGGAAACTGATCAGTTGATATATTCAATTGTGAGCTTATCAGCTGATCATTCAGCTGTACACGTCATCAATTGTTGAAAAGGACATTCAACCGACAACAGTACAAAGCAGACTGTAGCTTGTAGTGGAACGCTGCATTTCAGAACTTAAAGTGTACGAATGTCAGAGGAATGTTGACGTGGCAATCAACGGATATAATGATTCAAATTATATTTAATGTTACCATTGAAGAGAAACCTATAAATAGGTGAGAAGTGCAGTTGAGCAAACAATCGATCTATCTATTCTCTCAAGCATTCTGTTACCCTGCTGAATTTATAGCTCTTACTCAAAGATCAAAAAGCTCACACTTATCTGATTTATTTGTAGCATTTGAGGCTACCTTTCGAGATTACAAGCACAAATCGTTTTATTGTTTATTTAATCTTAACTAGATCAGTTGTGCTAAGTTTAGTCGAAGAACTATGAGATATTTAGTAAACTAATAGTTTCAGTTTTGGCAGTGTTAAGTCCAAACTGAAGTGGGTCTGTACAAGTTTCCTATCGATCAAAGTCTTTTAGTGCATATCATATCCCTGTGATAGAAGGGATGACGAAGGAGTTATTTCAATCTCCGAATATCCATAAATCTTCGTGCGTTACTACTTCAGTTATTTATTCTATCTTTCATTAGTTTATTTCCGCAACTGTTATCAGTTAAACTGATTGTCATTGACTGACAAGATTCCTAGTTTCAGTTTGTCACAGAACTGACACTTCATTCGAAAAGATTCCAAAATCGTGAGTGTTTATTCAGACCCTCCTTTTAAACACTTCTCAACCAATCAACCGATCCTAACAGTAAACACCCATGAATTAAATCGAGTTTATTATAAACCAAGCGAAAAATACTCTAAATAATCATTCGTTAAGAAAACTAATCGATTTTATAACTTGTGCAACTGAATAACTGAAAATTATATGGGATTAGTTATGACTTATATCAGTTCAGTTATGTTCTGAACTGAACTGATTTCAGCTGAACTGATCAAATCAATTAAGAACAAAAACAAGCAGTTACATATAAATAACACAAGATATATTTATGGATGTTCGGAGACTTCAACTGCTCATACGTCACCTCTTATAGCACCTCGGGTAGGTTCTACTAGAAGACTTTGATTTATACAACACTTTATACAAACCCACTCAGCTTAGGACTTACTCTACTGCCTAACTGAACTCCTAGTCTAGACTGAAAGCAACACCTTCCAGCCAACACTTGTTTAACGTCTGTGTGTCAAAGACTACATACACAAGTATTACGTCTTTGTGC
The DNA here is from genome assembly GCF_025594145.1 of Primulina tabacum. Taxonomy (NCBI): domain Eukaryota; kingdom Viridiplantae; phylum Streptophyta; class Magnoliopsida; order Lamiales; family Gesneriaceae; genus Primulina; species Primulina tabacum. The sequence goes on from NC_134551.1 coordinate 45,712,420, forward strand.
AAGACTAACTCAGCTAGTCAATAAGCTCAACTCTCTGATATATGTGAGTGATAGTGTGTGCGTGTGTGAGAACTGAACAATGAATACAACGGGAAGGGGTTCTCACACACTGAGGGAAAAGGGCTTCTATACTAAGTTGATAACACGTTGAAGTGTTCCCTCACAACTGGAATGATTGCTTCTTGTAAGATGATAAGATTTTAAGCGCGCCATTCTTATTCACGCACTCTTATTGTTCTTTTGATTGTTGTCTTCACTGATCTTCATCTTTTATTTATAGGCACGAAGTTTGATCTTACAGTGAGACTAAATTATTGTATCTGTTGCATTTTGAATGCGTTCCTTCATATTTGTATTGTATTTTCCGACAACAATTCCGGAACATTTTGGCTTTACACACCGATGCTACGTCTATTATTGTCCTTTGACTGGACAATTTCTTTTGTACCTTTGTGCAAAGCTAGGATTCCATTGAATAAGCTTGTCGTGTTCTGCAACTGATTGGTTCTAACTGATGCTCTGAACTGATCATCTGAACGGATCTTCAGTTGGGCTAGTGAAATCAGTTGACTTGTCAGTTGAACTGATTTCACTCTTTCAGTTAAACTGGTCAGCTGGGCTCTTCATCAGTTGAACTCTTCATCAGCTGACCAGGCTTCTGTTGGTCTTCAGCTGAACTGCCTATCAACTGGACAATCATTTGAACCGATTCAGTTTGGGCGATCAGTTGGCACTTTCAGTTTGCATTCTTCGATAGCTTCAGTTACGTTCAGCTAACTGCACACTTAGGTAAGTTCATTAGTAACAAAATAAAAATTTTTGTTAACATCAAAATCAAGCATGATTGCGAACATGAAATATTGCAACATACGTATTTATAGGCAAATGGTACCAAGACAATGATCTCTTTAAGATGAATGTAATGAATGTTATTCGCCAAGAGATGAAGAGTAAAATGATTAATTCTGTTTACTTGATTAAAAGTTCTAATTTATGACATGAAAGATTAATACATGCTAACTTAAACACCTTGCAAAGACTTGAAAATCTAAAGATAATACCTACATTTAAAATAAATCCACAAGATAAGTGTATGATTTGTGTTGAAACAAAAAATGACAAAAGCTCCATTCCATTATGTAACAAGAAGTACTATGCAACTTGAGTTAATCCACATTGATGTATGCGATTTGAAACCTGTGCAAACTCCAGTGGCAAAAAACATTTCATGAAATTTATTGATGATTGCACTAGGTTCTGTTATGTCTACTTATTGAAAAGCAAAGACGAAGCCTAAGAATATTTCAAAAATTATAAGAATGGGGTCGATAATGAACTCAATTCAAAAGTCAAAATGATTCGAAGTGATCGAGGTAGAGAGTATGTTTGTAAGGTCTAAAAAATAAACAACGTAACCTAACTGCATGCATATCTAGTGTATTATTAAAAATACTTAATTAAATGTTTTAAATGCATGGTTATGACATGATTGTATGATTATATGGCATGGTTTATTAGAATTGAATAAATTAGGACGTTTTGTAGTATTCGATACTCGAACGAGGAACGGAGACCGGGGACAGTTAAGGGAAATGTTTTTATTAAATAATTATTTTTAATTATTTAATATATGATGTATTTAATAGGTGATTTTCGAAAATAAGGAGTTTTATGCTATTTTTACTCGACGAGCCATATTTTAAACCGGTAGTCGATTTTTAGCAAAACAGAGGACTTTTTGAGAGTTCGTATAATATTTTTGAAAACGTACCAAAACGAAATATTTTACGTGCATGTTATTGGGCCCAATGTTCTTGTGTTAGTATATTTTTGGACCAAGCCCAATACACCTTACTATTTTAAACCTAGGCCCAAATATGCACTCATTTTATTATTAAAACACATTCAAACCCTAACCCCTCCCCACACCCTCCCAGCCGCGCACACACACTCACACACCAGTAGGATTTCAGCCATGTTTTCAAGGCAAATTAAATAGGAGAATCGCCATGTCCCTCCGGTGTTCGTTTCTCGCTTAGCACGCCCTATACCTTTGTTTTCTTGTCTTTCACACGATAATATGTATTGTTGATTTTTTATTCATGATCTATGGCAGAACTCGTGATTCTTTCACGTTTTTCTTTGAATTTCTTGAGAAAACTTGACTTTCACCACATATGGCTCATGTTTTTGACATGGGTGAAGGGGTTGCCAGGTTTGATGGTTATGGGATGATCTACATGAGGTTTAGAGAAGGTCTACATCGAAACATCCAAGCTGGAACACGCACTTGCAGGTGGCCAATGGGATCTCCTTGGTTTGGCTCGGTTATGGATCGATCGAGTTATAGGAAGGAAGCAGCAGTGCAAGGGTCATTCCAGGCCTTGGATCAGACCACGGTGGGTCTGAGACATGGTCCAGGATGGCTCGAGTACAGCTGGTCATGGTCTAGGGGCAGATCGAAGGATCTAGGGTTAGATAGGTTCTGTTTTGGCTTGTTTGGTGGAACCATGCGTGTTCATGTGCATGGGGCTAGGGGACACGGATATATCAGTCTAGGAGGGTCCAGTGGTGGGCTAGGAAGGGCTGGTTAGGGTTTGGTCCGAGCTTGTTTGGGGTGGAGTCGAGTTTTTGGCTTAGAAGTGTAGTTAGAGTTCGGCCTCTTTTAGTGCAGAAAATTCCAGAAACTTCCAGGTGCATTTCGAGGGTCTTAAAAGGTTTAATCTAGGTGGTTTGAGGTCTGGTAGGGTGTGGTTAAGTCATGGTTTAAGTTTGGGAAGGTTTGGTTGCGTTTCGGTTTGATTCGGGTTAAAACCAGGACTTCGGTATAAGTTTTAAAACAAATTATAGAATTTAATGCATGAGCTCGAGTTTACGTCTAAGAAATGATTATAAGTATGATTTAAGGTGTTTTAATAAGTTTGGATGGACTCAAGTCGAAATTTTAAGGGACATGTGTAAAATGGTCAAATTAGGGTTTCAGGAGTAAAATGGTCATTTTGCACCTAAATTGATTTAGCCATTCTGGCATTGCCCTGATAACTAAAAATACATGTTTAAAATGTTTATTTTATATGAATATGAAGTTTTCATGAAAATGCTGAAAATACGTTGCATGTTTGGTTTCAAGAAAATTTATCTATATGCATAAAATTTTATTAAGTGATGAATATGATGACATGTCTAAAGGAGGTGACTTGATTATGACTAATACGAACACGAAACACGAACATGAAACATGTAAGACCAAGGCTCAGTTGACCGGTGAGAGTGTCGTTGATGTCCCCGCTGCCTGGTACCATGGTTATACGTAGATAGATCTATCACATGGGACAATATATATGATTCATTTTTTCCAACTTTATCACTTTATGATCAATCTCATATTCAAAATCTTGGCATTCTTGCACTCTTGCCCTCTTGTTTTCTAAATGTTCCTGCATAAAAATTTGAAGCTACTTTCATTCAATCTATCAAATGACAACCTTCTCACAAAACAATCTAGTAGTAAACTTTGTTTTAGTACCAGCCATGAAGGATGAGTCCATTGTCACCGTGTCAAGATGCTCGAGGCTTCAGGCTTTAGGAATTTTCTGGGATGCAATGAACGATACTCAGAGACAATGTTGAATATGATTTTCTCTATAGCCATGGTAGACATGGATCCCTCATCTGCTCAGTATAAGGATCGTCCCTTTGTATTACATAGAAATTATTCGCAGAAATGTTTCATTTGTCTTTCTCAACTCTTCCGAAAGGTAACTCTTCATTGGAAGGAGGAGTTCTTTCTATCTGGCTCTCTATTTAATGCTCTCACTGATCAAAAGAAAGATCTGGAGGTGGAGTACAAGCTACTTGAAGGATCGAGTGTGCTAGTGCCTTGAAAGGCATTTCGAACACTATATTCTCCAATGAGCTGCAATAGCTCATGTTTTAAGAATGTTAACACCGATGAATTAAATCGAGTTTGGTTTAAAACCAAGCGGAAGAAACTCGAAGTAATCTTTCGTGAAGAAGACTGTTATATTAGAAAACAATTCAACTCATGTAAACTGAATAACTGAAAAATGGTAGATTAGTTTTTGCATTCATCAGTTTAGTTATGGTGACAGCTGAACTGACAGATACTCTAACTGATCCAAACAATTTGAAAACATTAGTTAATCAGTTAAATACACAAGATATATTTATGGATGTTCGGAGACTTCAACTGCTCCTACGTCACCCCTTCTACCTCCACATGTAGGACCCACTAGAAGACTTTGATCTATATAACACTTTGTACAAACTCACTCAGGTAGGACTTACACTATTACCTAAACTGAACTCCTAGCTACGACTGAAGGCAGCACCTTCCAGCCAACACTTCTATAACGTCTATATGTCAAAGACTACATACACAAGTTTAACGTCTTTGTGCAAGACTGTATTTGAGTGGTTGAGAGTGTTTGTGTGTGAGAACTGAACAATGATGTTCTCACACACTGAGGGAAATAAGCTTCTAAACTAAGCACATAACACGTTAAAGTGTTCCTCTGGGCTGATTGCTTCTGAAAGCTGATGTGCAATGTGCGTGCCCTTTCTTTTCTCTCTTGTTTGTGTTGAAGCTCTTTTTTTTTGTGTATCGTTCTTCTTTTTATATTGTTGTTGTTGAGTCTTCACTGATCTTCTCTTTATATAGGCGAAAAAACTGAACGTACAGTGAGACTCATTTATTGTATCCGTTGCATCTTGAATTCATTTCTTGGACTTTGTGTCTCGACTTTCCGACTGCCCTTCTGAATTTTTTTGTCTTTAATACTCTGATACAACGTCCATTATTGTCCTTTGACTGGACAATGGCTTTGTACCTTCACGTATAGCTGGAATCCACTGAAAGAGTTTATCTTCATCTAGAACTGAAAGATTCTGACTGATGTTCCGAGCTGGTCAGCTGAACTGATCTTCAGTTGGGCTGGTGAAATCAGTTGACTCGTCAGTTGAACTGATTTCACTATCATTCAGTTGAACTGATCAGCTGGGTTTTTTCATCAGTTGAACACTCCTTCGGCTGGCCAGGCTTCTGAGGTTCTCCTGCTGAACCACTTATCAACTGGACAATCAGCTGGACTGCTAAATTGTCGTAACAATTAGACTGATTCAGTTTGTGCAATCAGTTGATTCTTCAGTTTGTGATGTAAACAGCTCGTGACTGATCATAGCTTCTGCACACTAAGGTAGATTATTAGTAACACAAAATAACAAGTTTTGTTAACATCAAAATCAAGATTGCGAACTTGAAAAATTCCAACAATCTCCCCCTTTTTGATGATCACAAAACTTGAGTAGTTAAGCACAATATATTCAGTTCAAGGGTTAGTACATTTAAACATTGTTAAAAGCTCTCCCTCAAGAACTGAATTAAAGAAGTTTTGAAAACTATTTAGATATAAAAAAAACTCCCCCTCCAAAAACTGAATTTAAACAAAATTAAAAAAAACACTTTTCAGTTGTCGAAAAGAAAGAAATTCTTATTAACAACTGAATTTTAAAAACTGATTAAAAATGATTTTATTTTTCAGCTTGAGGATAAAAGAAAAACTCTCCCTCGGAGACTAAATAAAAACCCGTATTTGAAAAATACTTATTTAATCATTCATTTAGAGGTTATAATCATTCAAGCAATGTAGACAAGAAATCTGAAAATATTCATTCAGTCACAACGAAACACAGCTGAACAAACATGATGTTTATTTAAATAAATTTCCTTGTATTTACATCTGAATACATACATCAGCTGAACAAGAAAAATTGATACAACAGTAGCATATTTTAAACAACATCAGATATCAGTTGGTTTATGCGACAGAACTGGTTATACCATCAACTGGTTGCTTGATTGCTTGAAATGCTGCATCGGTTGTGAGTTCAATTTGCTAGAGAAACGAGTTAAACTGCTTGAACTTGACTTCTTTGCAGACTAACTGGTCGAGCAGACTCTGACTAGGCTCAACTGGAATACAGCTGGTGATTTAATCAACCAATGTCCCAGCATGGATGAGTTTCGTCTGAAGAACAGCTGGCCTGGTAGGCTTGCAACTGAAAACTTGTTCAACGAGCAATTTAGCTGTGCATCTTTGCAGATGATTCTCAGTCCTCTGCAGGCTGATTAAAACCCCAAAGCTAAGAATCTAGAGAAGTGGCTAAAACGTTAGTTGCGGAACCAATCCTCTCAACTCTTTGCTAAAGAGCGACATATAAATATTTTCAAATAGTTTTGACAATAGTATGAAATAGTTTTAAATAACTTTTAACACTATTTTAAAGTAGTAAATTTTAAAAACACAGTTTTCTTCAAATGTTCTTCTTAGAACAACCCGTTCTGATACCAATTGAAGGATTGAGTGTGCTAGTGCCTTGGAAGGCATTTCGAACACTATATTCTCCAATGAGCTGCAATAGCTCATGTTTTAAGAATGTTAACACCGATGAATTAAATCGAGTTTGGTTTAAAACCAAGCGGAAGAAACTCGAAATAATCTTTCGTGAAGAAGACTGTTATATTAGAAAACAATTCAACTCATGTAAACTGAATAACTGAAAAAAGGTAGATTAGTTTTTGCATTCATCAGTTCAGTTATGGTGACAGCTGAACTGACAGATACTCTAACTGATCCAAACAGTTTGAAAACATTAGTTAATCAGTTAAATACACAAGATATGTTTATGGATGTTCGGAGACTTCAACTGCTCCTACGTCACCCCTTCTACCTCCACAGGTAGGATCCACTAGAAGACTTTGATCTATACAACACTTTGTACAAACCCATTGAGCTAGGACTTATACTAATGCTTAAACTGAACTCCTAGCTACGACTGAAGACAGTACCTTCCAGCCAACACTTCTTTAACGTCTATGTGTCAAAGACTACATACACAAGTTTAACGTCTTTGTGCAAGACTGTATTTGAGTGGTTGAGAGTGTTTGTGTGTGAGAACTGAACAAGGATGTTCTCACACACTGAGGGAAATAAGCTTCTAAACTAAGCAGATAACACGTTAAAGTCTTCACTGATCTTCTCTTTATATAGATGGGAAAACTGGACGTACAATGAGACTCATTTATTGCATAAATTACATCTTGAATTCGTTTCTTGGACTTTGTGTCTTGACTTTCCGACTGCCCTTCTGAAACATTTTATCCTTAATGCTCTGATGCAACGTCCAATATTGTCCTTTGACTGGACAATGGCTTTGTACCTTCACGTACAGCTGGAATCCACTGAAAGAGTTTATCTTCATCTATAACTAAAAGATTCTGACTGATGCTCCAAACTGGTCAGTTGAACTGATTTCACTCTCGTTCAGTTGAACTGATCAGCTGGGTTTCTTAATCAGTTGAACACTCCTTCGGCTGGCCAGACTTCTGAGGTTCTCCTGCTGAACCACTTATCAACTGGACAATCAGCTGAAATGCTCAATTGTCGTAACAGTTTGACTGATTCAAATTGTGCAATCAGTTGAGTCTTCAGTTTGCGATCTAAACAGCTCGTGACTGATCATAGCTTCTGCACACTAAGGTAGATTATTAATAACACAAAATAACAAGTTTTGTTAACATCAAAATCAAAATTGCGAACTTGAAAAGTTCCAACACTACTGATAGATATTGTGGCCAAGCCGTTGTTGGCCAAAGCAGAAGCTTTTGACAAGATCACAATGGAGAAATTCCTTGTCATGGCCACAATTGCTTCCAAGTTAGCTGTCAAATGGTCTGATATTCTTTTCAATACTTTCCCAGCTATGGTGAAGGAAAATGGACAATCACTTGGATTCATTGTTCGTATCAGCTATTTGTTGGAACAATTAAATATCAAAATGGTGGATGCTGTGAAACTTCACAATGTGAAGCGGTTGGAGTGGAATTCTATAGGGTCCTACCGAGTGAAGAATACGCCAATACGTCCTGAGCTATTGGTATTAAAGAGTGAAATAGGTGAAGAAGAGAATAAGAAAGTCTCCAAGCTGGCTAGGACAATGGCTAAAGAAATCAAACAAAAACCGATTCTCTCCTCAGATTCTGAAGATGATTGAGAGAAGGTTCCTCTCAATCAAGTTTTCTCCGACAAAAAAGGTGGACGGAGAGGCCTAGAATCAAGAGGATAAATTGGTCAAGCATACTAACACTCATTTGGTTCCTGCCCCAATCCTAGTCGTTCCCATTTTCTCTTTGGCAAAAGGTGTCACAATTGCTACTCTTTCTAGGCCCCTTTGATCAATCCCAAGGAAAAAAGAAAAGAAATCCTTGTGTCAGCTCCAAAATTACCCAATGTGCAACTTGGCATCAACATAAAGGTGGATCGGGTCAATCAAAATGCCAGATAAAAACAGCAGATTTCAACTGTTTGGTAGACTTCCGGACCACTGTACATTTTGCAATGATCCAGAAAGAAAAGAGGGTTAAGGAAGTTGTTATCCTCAAACAAAAGATGCTCAAATGGTCATAGACTCAAGTTATCTCTGAAGCTCTCCAACAATGAGACATCAACGAGATGGAACTGAAATAAAGTCTTTTACGCCTCTACATTCGACAAAGGTATGCGAATTTTGTGGCTCACAACTCAACTGCCAAAGAGAACGCCACCATAATAAGCCAACTTGAGATGAATGCACGGTGTTGGTCCATGAAGGTAAAGTTGAAGATACGAGAATATGAGATGCCGGCATATTAAGAGGAAGAACAAATTTCTATAGTGTTTGAACTTGGAGAATGCTAGACTGGTATGAAACCCGCTGCTGAAGAAGTTCCATCCGGAGAATTTGTTGCTCAGGCTGACGTTTAAATTCCTGACAAAGAAACTAAACCCGGATACTCAGTGGCTTAGGTTGAATAAGAGAATTTGATAAAAGAGCATATTCTGACCACTTACTTAGAACATCAGGCAGGATATGCTACATATGCCCCTCAATCTTCTCCTCTGCAAATCCAAATTACACAAGATCTACCAAAGGTTCACGCAAACTCCGTGGATGAAGTTGTAAGATCATTGGCACAATTTGAATTTTATCAATCCAAGATGGATCCCTCATCCTACATGCTTCAAGACTAAACCATTGGGATTGAAGGAGTTCATACGGAAGCAGATGCCACCATTGAATCAATTCCAACTTCTCTGGCTGGTACAAAAATTCAAGTAGCTCATACTCTTTCTCCCGAAAAGTTGACTAGCTCGAAGATGGTTGTTTACAATGCAGAATAGGCACAACAGAAGATGATGGTTGAACAACGGCTTGAAAAAACACAAATTCCAGCCACTCTCTTAGTCATTGATCCGCAAGAAAAAGGTTTTTCTATTTATCTTCTCCATTAGCTACAGCTCCAATCAAGCTCTCATATTCTTGAAGAAGACTCTCCATCTGATATCAATCTAAATGTATTTTCTTAGTTCAATAATAATTCCCCTAAGCTAATACTAGATCAAGTTCACACGCAAATCAAGAATCTCTAAACAACAATCAACAATATCAAGGTCAAGCAATTTGCTCATACAATCGCCTTTGAAATTTTTTGGAGAGATATTCTACGTGATATTGGTTCTCTAAACAAGAACTTTATGCTTTTAACCACTGATCTAGCCATAACCATGTGTCAGACTGAAAGTTTGGGTATAACTCTATCAAGTCAAATAACTCGATCCCAATAGCACATGGATGCCAGGTTCGATCATCTCCAAACTACCACTGGCATTTAGTTGCAAGAAATTCTTGATCATATGCAACATGATGATATCAAAAAGGTGGAAGCAGTGGATTAAAAAAGGCTAGATGAGCATAAAAGACGTGCTGACAGAGCTAAATTTGAAGAAGACAAGAGGTTGTCTGAAAAAGATAGGAAGATAAGGGGTGAAAGGAGTGACGATTCAAACATTAGAAGATAACTTTGCTTTAAATTTGTAGGTACAATATAGGCTTTAAAATTTTTTTATGCACCTGTAAAATTTTCATTCATTAACTCAATTAAAAACAATTAGTTTCTCCTTAAATCTTAGTTATGATATCTTTTGTAACTAATTTTATAATTTTTCATCTTGGTTTTTTCATCACAAAAAATCGAAAAATTGTTAGAATATTCTATTACCATTAGATTTTGGTGATTGACAAAATAAATAACATCGAATTGTTTCAAGTTCCCGTGTTTCTCTTTTATGTGAAAACATGTTTTTCAAACCTATGGATAAATTCAGGCATTTCAAGACATTTAGGAGTTTAAGTCATTATGTCAAGAAGTCAAACTGATGTATTTGTTGAAATCTAGCTGCAAGAGATCATTTGACAAAACTGGCTGGTCTGAAAATCCAATGCAGTGCCAAAATTCAAAGTGTCTTATCCAACCGCATTACAAACGGATAGATTTGAGCATTTCTAGGAGGATATTACAAATCAAGCCGTTAAGATGACGAAAATTGAAAGTTCACAAAGTATCCTACTAACTAGAAAGTTATCTATTAGGTCTATGATTTTTTAGCTTTTCAAATAGTATGGACTTAAAGTCGCGAAATCAAGAAGAACATTAAAGAGAATCTAATGATAAGTACGGTGATTGGAAAGGACTTTTCCAAATTTTCGAGAAGTAGTGCATATTATTGTTCAAAAGAAAATCCTGCTGTTGGAACTTTTCAACTATAAATATATAGAATATTCAAAGTGAAGAACACCTGAAACTATGAGCAATCAAGTCTTCCAGCAGCTAAATTAACAAATTCTACAGTCTGCATATTTTCAAATCATTTAAGCACAGTTAACAACTTACATTTCAAACTTCTCAAACAAAGCACACGTTTACCATATTAATTCTGATCTTCAAGGATCAGCCTGTGCTAAATCAACCAAGTCAAGTAGTTACAAAGCTGACCGTTGGGTTATTATTACTTGTTGTGTTGTTTGGTGAATCAAGGGTTCTTTAATATCCAGGCCTCGTAAAGTTATTATTAAGATTTTTTTTAGGTAGTGTGATAAGTCCTAGCTAAATCGGGCTGTTACAAGATGTTTTAAAACCAAAGTCTTTTAGTGAAATTCTTTCTTAGTGGAAGAAGAGGTGACGTGACGTATGAGGTTTATCTCTAAAAATCCATAAAAACCTTGTGTTATTTACATACACACTTCACATTTATTTACATTCAAGCTTTCTGATTGTTTATTGTTAAACTGCCAACCGTTTATTTATTACTAGCCAAACCGGGTCATTTCCGTACTTACTCTATTTTAAAATGGTTCAGTAAAGCTAGTAGTTCAAGAATAATTCTTAACATCTTAAACCTGGTGAGAACATTTTAAAGTTAAATTTTTTTTAAAAGATTTTATTTATTCCCCTCTAAAATCTAACTCAATCCTAACACGAGTTGTTTTACTTAAATTACATTTGGGTTTATTTACATATATAAATATTAAATATTTACTTTTACAAATTAAAATTTATTCTTGCAAACTACCGAGAATTTTTTGTCAATTTTAAATGGGTACGTACTTGTAGAATTATTAAATTAAGATTTTATGGATGATCACACTTATGAGAAAAATTAAAATAGAGAAATTTTTATAAAAATATATTCAATCTAAAAAAGTAATTAAAATCTTGTGTTCTTGAAAGTGGTTGTTTAATCAAGTTTAAGAGATGGTTAAAAATTATTTTTTGAACAGTGTGTACGAGTTTATCTCTGATCAACGTTTTTCTTACTTTACTGTAATTGTGACAGAACCCAAAATCTTATATATATTACTTCATATTTTGAAAAAATTCTCTATTTAAACTTTTTCTCACAAGTGTGATGATCTATATAATTTTAATTATTAATTGTACATGTTTGTAGCCAATATAAAATTTATAAAAATACTTAAGTTTGCAAGAATAAAATTTACTTTTGTAAAAGTGAATATCTATATAATTATGGTAAATAAACTATTTAAGTAAAATAGTTAAAAAAAATGGCACTAATTGACCATAAAAAACAAGTGACGAGGGATGATATTGTAACAATTTGAAAAGTCGTGGATGAATTTTGTTATAAATTTAATAGTAGAAGACGAGAGAATTGAAGAGAGAATTAATTTGTATTTTATTTCAACTACACCTCTGCTTATAGGTTAGAAGGATTGATACACATCATCTACACATCTTAGATGATTCCAGTACTATCACGTTAAAACCTTGTCAGTAAAACCAATGGGAAAAACCTGAACGAAGAAAAAAGAGTAGAACAGTAAATATTCCATCTGACTTCAATCACCGAAGATCCTTTAATAGATGCATCCCTATCTTATGTACTAATTTATTTATCAACGTTGGCAATGCTTTTGTGAATAAATCAACTACATTGTCGCTAGAGCGAATTTATTGGACATCAATATCATCTTTCTCTTGGATTTCAAGTGCATAGAAAACTTTGGCGAAATATGTTTTGTTAGATCTCTTTTGATATATCCTCATTTCAGTTGTGCAATGCAAGCAGCATTATCTTAGAATATATTTGTCGGACTATCTTTAGTTGTTGGTAGTCCACATGATTCTTGAATATGTTGAATCATGGATCTCAACATTCTCGACTTTCGTCATGTATTTCAATTATTTCAGAACGATCTGATGATGTTGTAGTTAAACCTTGTTTCATTGATTTCCATGATATAGTTGTACCCCTCGTAAAAACACATAACTTGTTTGAGATTTGGCATTATGTGGATCTGAAAGATAGTCTACATATGCATATACTACTAAAGATGAATTCGATTTTGACGAATAAAATAATCATATGTCTGTTGTACCACGAAGGTATCTAAATATATGTTTTACACCATTCCAGTGTTTTCGGATTGGATAAGAGTTATATCTTGCTAGAAGGTTAACTAAAAATACTATATCTGGTCGAGTGCAATTTGGGAGATATGATAATGCACTAATTTCACTAAGATATGATAATTCAAGGCCTATGATCTTTTCTCCATCTTCAAGTGCACAAAAAGGATCTTTCTTAGTGTCAAATCATCGAACAACCATTGGTGATGCCAATGGGTGTGCATAATCCATGTAAAATCGTTTTGGTATCTTTTCAATATACGAGGATTGATGATCAAATATTCTTTTGGTAAGTGATCAATTTGCAATCCAAGACAAAATTTTGTCTTTCTCAAGTCTTTCATCTCAAATTCACCTTTTAAATAATTAGCATTTTTGGTAAGCTCTTCTAGAGTCCCTATACGATTTATATCATCTACATATACTCCCACAGTTGCAAAACCATCATCCGTTCTTTTTGTAAAAATGCATGGACAAATAGCATCATTTATATAACCTTCAAGTAGTAAATATTCACTAAGGCGATTGTACCACATGCGCCTGGATTATTTTAATCCATATAATAACTTTGGCAACTTTACTGTGAAGATGGTCCTTGGGGATGCGTCATTTGATTCGGTGGGTTTAAATCCTTTAGGGATTTCATGTATATGTCACTATCAATTAAAACCATATAAATATGCATTGACCACATCCATAAGTCGCATGTCTAATTTTTCGGATAGAACTAAGCTAACCAAGAATCGAAAAATAGTCACATCTATCACATGTGAAAACGTTTCTTCTTAGTTGATTATAGGTCTCTAAGAGAAACCTCCCCTACAAGTCTGGATCTGTATCTTAAAATTTTGCCGTTTTATTTCTTTTTCGAACACCCATTTGTATCCTATAGAGATAACAGTTTTAGGTGTTCGAACTACATGCCAAGTACTTTATGTTTCTCTGGAGAATCTAATTCAGTCTTTATAGCCTCCTTACATTTTGGCCAATTATGCCTTCGTTGACAATCGTTAACAGATTGCGGAAGAGAAACATCGTCAATTGTTGTATTACTATGATCCCATATTTTATGATACATCTAATAATTTGTTGAAATCTCGATATTTTCATGTGATTGTGATTCTTCAGAACCACATTATCCACATCTGATTCATTTATTTGTTTTATTATGTCATATAAAATTACTTTTTCTGGATATTTAAATTATTCTGGATCTTGTCCATTTCCCATTCGAGGTACAGTATACTTTGAACCAATTGGTCGATCATGTTTTTGAGGTATATTAGATTCATTTGCAAGTAGAATGGTATGCGGTCTTGTAGGGACATCAATTTTCAATGGAGTATTTTATATTTTTATGTGTGATTTTGTCACATTTTTTTTGTATTAACAAAAGCTTCGGGCAATTATTTTCAATTTTTTTGCAAGTGAATGATTATTTAAACTTATTGCTCATATTGATTGTTTTGGAGATCATGATGAGATATCATTTTCTCATCCCAACAAATTTTTTGTTGTTCTTCAAGATAAAACTTTTCTCCCCCTAGTTCTGGAAAATGTGTTTCATCACAGTGGCAATGTCACTCGTTAAAGGTCCAAATATCTTATAATAATGGTCAATCATATCCAACTAAATTCCAAGTCTACATTGTGGACTCATTTTGGTTCATTGTGTAGCTAAGATGGGTACTTGTACTGCACAACCAAATTGTAACGTCCCAAATTCAACGACTATCCTCACTGTACTAAGACGAGTCTTGTCAGCGTGCTTATGTCTTCACTTACACGCACCCTGTGAAACTTCCGAGGGGGTCATCCATCCCATAATTACCCCAAGTCAAACATGCTTAACTTTGGAGTTCTTATGTGATGATTTTCCGAAAAAAAACACACCTTTTTTTTTTATATGAGTAGTACCTATCAAATCTTTTAAACCCTCATCAACTGCACAGTCCCATACCTGAACAGTTTTTGGAATCCCTCTCATTCCGGTGTGAGATCGGTTCATTTATGTTTCCTTCGCCTAGAAGCCTGCCAGGAGCCGCTCATTGTCCGTGCAATCTCATGGCACCGACGATCACCGCCCACCCTCTTTGCCTCGGGCCTCACATGCCCACTAGCTTCCGCTTGATACGTCCTCGAACTACACCGTATTAGGAGAGGTCGGCTCTGATACCAACTGTAACGCCCCAAATTCGACGATTGTTATCACTGTACCAAGATTAGTTTTTTCAGCGTGCTTATGTCCTCACTCACACGCACCCTAGGAAACTTCCCAGGGGTTCACTCATCCCAGAATTGCCTCAAGCCAAGCACGCTTAACTTTGGAGTTCTTATGTGATGCGTCGCCGAAAAGAACATGCACCTTCTTGATATGAGTAGTACCTATCAAATATTTTAAGCCCTTTTCAACTGCACATTCCCATATATGAACAGTTTTTGGAATCCCTCTCACTCCGATGTGAGATTGGTTAATTCATGTTCCCTTCGCTAGAAGCTTGCCAGGAGCCGCTCATTGTCCGTGCAGCCTCATGACACTGGCGATCATCCCTTACCCTCTTCGGCCCTGTACCTCACACAAATAGTCGAATGTGGAAAACTTCAGGTTCCCTACCATATACTAGCTGAAAAGGTAAGTATTGATGATAATTAGTTGGTCTTACACGAATCAATGATACAACATATATTATGGCATGACCTCAAACTCCCCACAGCCAACTACTGACTATCTAGTAAAGTCAGTCCACCGGAGGAAATCAGGGACCGATGAGATCTCATCAATGGAAACTGGGAGTGCAGGGCAACATGACTTCGGCTCGGAAATTTAATCCAATGAATAACAGGTTTAAGCACGGGTATATGATAAATTTGAACATGACTTCAAACTGAAAATATGAGTTCATTTGACTCGTAAATGATCGATTGTACAAATTCTAGTTGAACACATGGAAAAAATTCTACATCGAATATTGTTGAGTAGGATATTCACACTTCAGAGTCAACAGTGATTACATTTCATTTGGCAAGATATTGATGTCAAATTGGTAGTTTGCTTTTGCCTGAAACTAAAAAGCCCAACGCCGATAATTTAACACCGCAAAAAGGAAGTGTAGAATATAATACAAAGTTAACCCCACCGTCATTACCAAGAAAATTTAAACCATTTGAAGTCATTTACAATTGGGTAAAACAAGTTTTTTTAACTTCTTTTTCTGGCTCTGATACTGACGTAACAAAAAGACTCGGGTGACGTCCTACGAATATCAAGTGATACATCGGTATCCTCTGCAGCAGAGAGACATTTTTCGACAATAAAAATAAGTAGAGTTACATCGTAAATTCACGAGGAAAAGGCTTCGGAAAAATCACAGCTAACTCCTGATGAAAATAGATCGTGTTCCTTGCAGAATGAATCATGATGAACAACACCAACCTTTCTTATTTTGTTCATCTGTTTCTTGATCCACACCGGTCTGTATAACTACTGTTTTTCCATTTCCTACCCGGGCAGTTTCTTTATGTTTGAGTTCTTGAGATTGAATAACTTTCCTACTTAAAATGTTGTAGATCTCTTTTACAACCATCTGGAAAGCGGAAGCAACATTGGAGGAGTCTAGAGCTGAAGTTTCTATGAAGAACAGACCCTGCGCCTCAGCCAAGGCCTTGCCTTCAGCAGTTTTCACCTCCCGGGCATCTTTAAGATCAGATTTATTGCCCACTAATATCGTCACCACGTTCATATCCGAATAAGCTGTTAAAGAAAGATATATAATTCCAATAAAAGTACCCATGATAAAGCATAACAAATGCAAAAATGAAGTCCTAAAGGTCGCATTGCTTACTATGAAGTTCATCAAGCCATCTCCCAATGCTTTCGAAGGTCTGGCGTCTGCTAATGTCGTAGACCAGAAGCGCTCCGACTGCCCCTCTGTAATAGGCAGATGTAACGGCCCTAAACCGCTCCTGACCAGCTGTGTCCCAAATCTGTGCTTTAACTTCCTTTCCATTGATTACCATCTTCTGAGTCTGAAATTCCACTCCAATGGTAGATTTCGAATTAGGATAAAACTCGTCTCTGGCAAACCTTGCAAGCAAGTTTGATTTACCCACAGCTGAATCACCAATCAAAACAATCTTGAAAAGGTAATCCTCAGTCCGTTCTTCCTCAGTATAAAAAGCCATCTTTTTCACCCTTTAAAATTTTTAGCTACCCATGTATTGATATTTTTGGTAACAAGAGAAGGATTCTCGTAGATATTTTAACAACGTTCAATATCAAACTGCACACAGTTCAAGAAGTCAGGTGATGGATGCCGCTGGAGAACAATACGTGTGACGATAGACTATTAGATAAAGCTTATCAGGAGGTAAAGTACATGTAAAGGCAGTAGTCGAGCACTTAACGTGCAAACGAGAAGAAACGAATACAACAAAATAGTTCCGTATATAAGACCACGAAGAGTCAATTGCTCAGAACTCCACCCCAGAATAGCAGCTTTACTGGTAGCCACAGCTTCAAGTACACTATCGTGTTCCAGATCCCAATTGGAACTAAAAAATCTGCAATACCAAGCCGTGTAAAAGATCAAATTCTTATTTGACAGTCTATATTACAGAAAGCAGAATATTATTCCCGTGTGTTTTAGTCCCTCATATGCATGCAAACTGAATGGTGTAATATTAAATAATTACCACATACATTGTTATGAATTTTTAACGTCATGATGCATCAAATGTTATCCATAGATATTACAGAAAAAAATGGCGTCAGCAAATTCAAAAGCACTGAAGGATACAAATATCTCCACACATTATCTTTTGAAGTTACATCTTTGCAGTGAAAACTCATTTAAAGTTCCCACGATATGGCCTCCTTGTGCTTATTATGGTAATAAAGATGCTTTCGCTCGGATGAACCTGTCAACTTTACAATCTGATAACCACCTCTAACAAAAAAATGACTGTTTTTGCAGCTAGCATAATCTTTTATAAACTGAAAGATTTTGCTATAAATTTTGATGAGCAAGGTAATAAATAACAGTTGCAAAAGAAAAAAGAAAAGGACAGAGAAAAAATAAATTTTGGAATCTGTCTCCAATTTCAAAGAAGTGCTGAATCTCCAGAAGTTCAACATGAGTTTAAAAGAAAACTCCAAGAAAAGTCAATCGAAATGCAGGATGATGTTTCCCTAAAAGACACCCTTTGCATAATATCATGGACCCACAAAGCACGCGTTTATATGTTTGAGATCAAGAAACCGAAGCTTTAGAATTGGGTTAGAAATATTTCGTTCAAAGAATTTGTCATTTCCAATCCAACAAGCCTATCTTTCATAAGTTAAAAGCACGGTCATCATGTGCATACCATCAGCGAGAAGATCTTTTCAGAAAATTATTACAGAGAATTTAATATCTGAAGAGTTAGAACCCTTGGCACGAACAGAACTTACCACAAAGATCTTGACATCTCTTCCACATTATTTCACCGCGTAAAATTGTACAGTGATCACCGAGTAATTGGACATATTTGGACAACATAAATTGGGAGTGGTTTAAATTTTTTCTAGTACATCTCAAACAGTTCTTTGGTTGGACTCACCCTTCCCCTCCCTAAGTCTAGGTTGAGTCCTCTTTGTAATAAAGAAAACATCTAAACGTCAAATCAATTATAACCTACGCAACAAATTATAACATGTACCCATCAACCAGAACAAATACATATGTAGATATATTCTGAATCCGATAAAATCCTATCGTTTTCAGAATAATCTCCAATTAAGTGCTGATTTTCTCATTTCCCGGGAAAAAGGAAAATAAAACAAAAGAAAAGCAGCCATCTTGAACTTTTACATAGAAGAAAAGATAACCAAAGTCAGCGACACGAAAACGGCATCCAACAGGAAGGATACTTACATTCATATCACAAATTCAACGAGAAGAGATTAAAATGACACGAAAAGAAGGAAACATACCGACCCACTTCTCGAAACAATGAATGCAAGCAACTCTTCCCCTTAGCTTTTGCCCCTCGATATTCTACGAAATGGGCAAAAAAATGTTGAAAATATATTCAATAACAGCTCAGGAGCAAATGAATCTCAAGTAGGTTAAGTTCGGAGATTTGACGCAAGTGAGAGAGATGAGAGGGAGAGGAGGAAGAGGGCAACCAAGATTTACAGTTACGACGATAACAGTCGGATGGGTCAAGAAAATGGGCCTTCTCATTGCCGCACAAACATTGTTATTACTAGATATTCTGTACATACGACGTGTGTATATAGTATTTTTTATCCTTATCGATTGACTAAAGTCAAATTTAACAAATTATAGAAAGACTAAAATGATATTTGAATTTTTTAGATAAAAAAATAAAAAAAAGTGTAAATTGAAATTTAAAAAACAAAAACAAAACAAAAATGTAATATTAATATCATGTAAGGATAAAGTTGGGAAAAAAAAGTTTGTATTCTTCCTAGGTTGTTATTATCATGCCCCAGCCTTAATAAAATAGAATAGATAAAGAAATATTGAAACAAAACATTTTATATATTTACTAAATAGAAAAATTTTAAGTTACAAAGAAAAAAATACCATAAAACATTTTATCCGTGTCAAATGATAGAGTTGTCAAGATGATTTAGATTTTGTCACCTAAAACAGATGTATTTGGTTTGAATTGATAATTTTCCGACCCACGTATAATACATCAAATATCACTTATCGAAATATTCAAAGAGTTCCGAGCACTCTCAATCAAAAACAATTAATTCTTGTAGAACCAAACAAGTTCAGCAAAAAAAATTATGCCGATTAAGGAAATTGGCAGAAATTACAGATAGGAACTATTTTGAAAAAGATTTGGCCTTTGAAATTACTACAACAATCAATCATATATACTGCTGCGGCACACACTATCCTATTTTCAAGGAATTTTCAATGCAACCACTTCAAATTTTCATGCCAAATGTATCTAATTAACAAAATTACGTAAATTTAATGGCATGCTAAATATAAATTACTATGCATAAATAAATCGATATGCTATGGGATAAATTTGATTTAGACGTAGATATTTGATTTGATCTGATGACATATAATCCATTTGGAATGACATTCGTGTGGAAGATATTTGAAATTCATCACAATTATGTAATTTAATATTGAGTAGATTTAGAATTCATTTGAATTCTTTTTCATATGCACAAGTAAGAAAAATCAATATTGAAAGGGCTGTTGTTCATAAACATACATGAAATTAAAATATTATAATGTGTGTATCAGAAGTTAGTGTTGTGATATGATGTTGTCAACACGAGGGCACAACATGCAGCGGAAATTTATTTTTAACACGCATGCAAACTTTAATGAATAAACACCAGTTTTAAATTATGCACAAGTACGAATACTTGTGCGATGCCTAATGGCAAAAATTTCACTAGAAAAATATGTAAATCGTTTACACCAAAACAATACTAGTGAGATTAACAAAACTAAATTCCTTGACACTCCAAGGAATTAACATGCATCAAACGCTCAAAGTAAATACTAGATGCATGAAACAAAAAACATGTTGCTTAAAACCAAACAAAAGAACACTCTTCGATCAACACTCTGCGTCGGTGTTGTTCTTGAGTGTTGCCAACACCAATCAGCAACACGGTAAGTCTGTGAATCAATCACACAAAGTCTTCACACAAAATCTTCAATACTGAACTTGTGTATGTTCAGCAAAACTCCAGCAGCTCTCCTGCGCTGCAAAGTGATCACCCGATCACACAAAAACGTCTCATCAAAATAGGCTCGGCTCTTGTATTTTTTTCTTCTATGCAAGAACTCCTCAACCGATCCTCTAAAGTGCTCACACGAAAAGCTCCTGCAAAAGTGATCACCGATCACAGAAAAACTACAGAGCAAATATATGTTGGACTTCTTGTCATTTTCTTCTCAATAAAAAGCTCTCAGTTCATTTCTCTCTCTACCACGCCTTTTCTCTCTCCAAAGCCTCTTCTCTCTCTACAACTCTCTCCTTCCTCAAAAAACCCCCTGTACGGCTATAAGGCTATACATATTTATATCCATGACTTGACCTAAAAGTTATTCCATAAAAGAGTCCTACAAAATATGGAAACAAAATTTTCATTAGATATAAAACTCTTTTTAACAAGGATAAAATATCTTGAAGATAAAAATCATATTAAAAACAAATCCTATAATATCTAGATATAAATCAAGCAAGATCTTATCATATAGAAATAAATCAAGCAAGATTTTATAATCTAGAATGTAAGCCAATTTCTAAAAGCAGACTAAACTCAGTCACATAGTAAGCAATGAGTTCTTTGGCCTTTTGAATCTGCTGTAGATAAAAGTCAATTTGGGCCTGTAAGTGAGAAGCATAGAGCATGACAAATCCATCGGGAGTGGAAGTGGACAAGGACACCGTGTTGCCAACACCAGTAGCTGACCAAGGTAGGTCCAGTTTCCTGTTACCCTTGAAATAAGACGAAGCGATCTTGAGGGTTTCGCTCACATCAAAAAGAGTCTCATCATCTTCTTTGAGAAACCCCATAGCAAGCAGTTCTTGATTTTTGAATAATGCCGTCAAATTTTGTTGTCTATACGCCTCCATGTCAATGTTCCTTTCTAATACATTTCAAATCTATACTAAAACATTTCAAATCTATCGATCAAACACAAAATGATAGAATAATAATTTTATTAGAAGTTAATTTCTATACGAGGACCACGGGATGTAACGCCAAATCCCGTAAACATATCGGGTAAATATGTGAGACGGGCACAGATCCCCACACAGAAAGTTGGGGTCCCGTTTTCTATATTTTCTTGTGTATCATTCATTATTCCCTACCGATGGTACGATTATATGGTACTAAGATTAAAAAAGAAGAAGCTGCAGCCCAGAGAACATGGTTTGACGCAAGATTGTAATAATTTATATTATATACATACATATGGAAAACACCTCAAAGCTCCATTATAATTTCATGTTATATGATATGACGATGGTCGATAGCAAAGAGATTTAGGGGACGGTCGCACCTGCTTGCCCCTGGCTCTGTCATTGCTTCGGACTAATACACTAATCTCACTAGCAAGTTATGTGAGGGTTAATCTCGTTTTTTTTTTTAAATAGATGGAGGGTGTCACTAAAATATAACGAGTGTACAAACAAAGTTATTTAAAAAAATGCCTCCATGTAATGTGAGATGTAGAAGCCTAGTAAATGGAATGGAGCAAGTAGGTGGGCATGGATGCATGCATGTTGGAGAGGCAATCACAGGTTGGAGTGTGACAATCAAGTACAATTTGCACGCTAGCGCTGCCTTCCTAATAATGGGTGTGGTTGATTATTATGCACTGGACCACCGGACCCATTTTTATTTTTCATTTATTTTTCAATGAAATTATATTCTTGTGATTTCACAAATATAATCAAACTCATTTGGTTATGATTTTTGTCCAATTCCCTAATTCAATATCAAGCTTTTCAATAGTTAGCTTGGTGCTTTGATTGAAAATTCTCGGAGAAAACAAACAACATTTTCATAATTATAATTGTGATACATCGACATGGCCAAGTTATCTTTTCACATGTCCCAAACTACTGAAGACTCCATGTTTTCGATAAACTCATCTTCTATTTCTTCATTAGAAGCACCCGATGCATCTTCAAATTCTTCAAGTGAATCATCGGGCATTTCAGATCAGACAAAGTTATGGAAGAGCATGCAAGCCAAGATCATTCTGGTTTTGAACATGAAGAAGGTGAAATGTGGGACTTTGAAGAACAACCCATCGTTTTTTCATTTAATCAAATACCCTCTCAATAACATTATATGCACGACAATGCCTGGAGTTCAAATATTCCTTGTAATTTTGTGGTCCACTATTAGAAATTATTTAATCATTAATATGATGAGTAGGGGTGGGCGTCGGTCGGTTCGGTCCGGTTTTTCTCTATAATGGTTCGGTTTTTCGGTTTTTGGTTTTGAATATATCTGGTCCAAAACCAAACCATTTTATTACGGTTTCGGTCCGATTTTTTTGTAATACGGTTCGGTTATATGGTCGGTTATATACGGTTTTATAATATTTTGTTAAGAAATAAAATTATACATCACTTGATGCTTGACGGATGCAACACATATAAAAGAAAAAATGATAGTAGATGAGTAGAACATATACGATTACAATACACTTATGATTTAACAATCTAAGCTTCGATAACAATTTGAAATACAATTTCAAACTGTAGCTCTTCAATAAAAGGATACACAGTCATTAAATTCCAATTTTCAACTCCAAAATGCACATAGATTTTGCATCTCAAATCTCAATACATTTAACAATATGAGCTTCAATAAAAATTTGAAATTTCAATTGTCAATATTGAACTTGTCACATGACTAAGGCCCATTTATTAGTCCATTATACAAAAAGCTCTATGGTTAAATATTATATGGTCGGTTCGGTTATTTCGGTTTTCTGAGGATCAAAACCATAAACCGAACCGAAAAACCAAATTTCTTTAATTTTGAAACCGTAACCGACCGAAAAACCGATAAAACTGAACTATTTAAATCGAATTTTTCGGTTCGGTCGGTTATTTCGGTTTTAACCAAACTATGCCCACCCCTAATGATGAGTTATTCTTTATGAGGTTAAAAATCCTTCCATGTTTTCGTACTCATTGTCACATAGATAGTAGCAAGATGTCATCATTGTAAACTACAAGTTTCCAAATGCGTTTCGACCCATCCTTAAGCTCATAACACATTGCACATCACTAACTTCAATAATCTTATGCAAGTGGTTTACTTGAGTACATATTCTTCTTTCTGCCACATTGTATGAAATATCTGCTCTGTGACACCTACGCTTACGTGGTGCTATGAACTTCTGGTAATACCGTGTTACAAGACTCAAGAACACAAATGAGCACATCACTGTTTGATTTAAAACTAAAGAATCTTGGATATAATAATCTTCGTCGTACACGACAGAAGCAACAGGAATGTTTCTGCCATATGATTAGTACATGGAATAAAAGTTTCAATGAACTTGGGTGCAACACATAAATGTTGGAATTATTTTGTGGGTTTACATAATTTAATTAATTGTACATGTAATAAATGACAAAATAAGGTGATCTAATTAATTATGAGTTTCCAAAGTATTAAATAAATTGGTATGGTCCACTGTGTAGAAACCCAGCTCAATTATTTTTTCAATGATGGGTTGAAGAGTGTTATGGTTATATAAGGTTATGATCCTGAGACACAGAAAATAACATAGAATATATACGACACAAATATTCTAGACATATCTCCTTCTCTCATATAAGACAATAATAAGGTGGTCGATTCTCTGCTACCTTGGAAGATCTATAACTTCAACGCTAGATCAATCAATGGATTCTGGTAAGTGTTTATTGTTATTTATATTTTCTGATAATTCGACACGAATTCCTAGCATGTTGTGATATATGGATTTAATAACATGATTTATAGATTTAATTTTATTAAATCTCCAACAAGTGGTATCAGAGCCACGTTCAAATTAAATTATGAGAATTTTTCTGTTAATTGATCGTGGAAATTTGAATTATTCGAGATCTGAAAAACTGATTTATTATTTTCATTAATAATTTAAATCAATTTTTGTGGGGAAATCAAAATCTGAAAAATATGGCCAAAATTTGAAAATCCCCAAATTGAATTGTTCAAATTCTAGCTTCAAAATTGATCAATATTATCATGTGGCGACACCTTCCTTGCATCGTGAAATGTATTTTTTGATCTGATTTTCCTATATTATTTTAATTATTTGGCGACGCCCTTACACTACAAAAAAATGGCAAAAGACAACGGTGAAAAACCGTTGTCGTAGGTCAAATAAAACCGTTGTTAAAACTCCTGTGGTTAAAAGGTGCGCTCAAAGACAACGGTGAAAAACTATTGTCGTAGACGTCAAAGACGACGATGAAAAACCGTTGTCGTAGGTCTTGTAAAACCGTTGTTAAAAGCCCTGTGGTTAAAGGATGCGCTCAAAGACAACGGTGAAAAACCGTTGTCGTAGCATTGAAAAATCGTTGTAAAACTAAATTTGCGACGGTTTCAAAAAAAAACCGTCGCTATTAGCGACGGTTGTCATATGAATTCCGTCTCTAATTAGCGACGAGTTTATTCCTTCGCTAATTAGCGACGGGTTTTTTCCATCGCTAATTAGCGACGGTTGGTTCGTCGCTAATTTAAAACGTCACGAATTTAACAATGCGACAGTTTTTTGCACCGTCGCTAATTTAAATTGGCGACGGTTTGACAAAAACCATCGCCAAATTTAGCAACGATTTTTATTTAAACCGTCGCTAATTTTAAATTAACGACGAGTTTATAAAACCGTCGTAATAATTAGCGACGGTTTAAGAAAATCCGTCGCTATATATTAACCGAATTTTTTAAAAAAACCGTTGTTGTAGCCCAAAAAAAAAGCTCTTAGACAACAGTTTTTAAAAATCGTTGTTGTAGCCCAAAAAAAAAAACGCTCATGGACAACGGTTTTTAAAACCCGTTGTCGTAGACACATCAAAGACAACGATTTTTTATAAGCGGGTTTTTTTAGGCTACGACAATGATTTTTATTAAAACCGTTGTTAAAAGAAAAAAGACAACGGTTTTAATAAAAACTGTTGTCGTATGAGTGTTGTTGATTTGTATTTTTCTTGTAGTATTAGCTTTACCAAGTTTTCTATTTTTTATTCATCCTATAAAAGCATCGCCAAAATGTGTCATTAATATTATTTTTGTATATTAAATATGAATAACAAATCAAATAATTATAAGTAACAAAATTTAATAGATGTGCAATTTACTATTCAACAATCAAATATTTTTTTTAAAAATAAACAAACTAATCAAATAATGTCCAAAAACAAAATTACTCAAAAACTAATTAGATAATGTTGCAAAATAAAAAAAAAAACTACATAGTCGTTGCTGGTGGTGAGGAAAGTGATGGAGGAGATCAAGTCGAAGAGCATGTCGGTGGAGGCTGGAAAGAGAAACCAGGAATGGCTTGTTGCAAGTGTTGTAATAATGCATCAAATTTTTGTTGTTGCTCACGTATAGTCTGTTGCTGTTGATAACCTATAGTCTGTTTTGCTCATCTATCATTTGTTGTAGAACTATAACTTTTTCACCATCATCATTATACTTTGAGCTGATGTTTGTGGCCCTAGGACCACCCACTATAGATAGTCTAGGTAATGGACCTAAACCCTTGACGTAGCGAGATTGTGAGCCTAAGTCTTGTGTCATGACATTAACATCTTTGGGCTGATGCACATTATCAATAGAGACAGACACTTCATGTGGGGCCCCGGGTCCCACATCTAATACTAATAATTAAAATTGTAACATATCAAATGATTGAGTAAAATACATAATTTGTTGTTCACAAACTGACATAAACATCTTCAAAATAATTTAAAGGTCTCAAATTTTTTTTTTTTGAATATAAGTTTCAACATGCCAAAATAAACTAGTGGCCAAATTAATCCAAATATCATCAAATAGCTCCTAAGACTCAAGAATCTCACTCTAACTCGTATCTTCTCGCCTGGAGCTGGACTCTGGCATCCCAAGCCTCGCCTCACCTACCATCAAGCACATGAAAACAAGAGGTAGCCGACGTGCCGGTGAGTATAAACCCAGTATGATACAATCAATAACATATGAAAATTTAATTTCACAAAGTTCATATAAACTCATAAAGATGCAATATAATGCAATGTATGATCAGAAGCTGTGGGCTGTCAATAAATCTCAAGATCAAGTGAATCATCTGGTCATAGGGTACCCAAGGAAAGAGAATCCCCCAGCAACATCCATCGACTCATCCGCTCGGGGTGGGGTGCTATGTTCTACAATTCCCAGGACTATGGTGCGCCTATAGAGAGTATTCAGGCCATAGCAGCGACCTCCGCATACACTATGCCAACTCAACTATAGCCCCATACGTCCAACAAATCAATAAATCAAGGCGACCTCCGCCATATTAAATCTAAATCGATAAGTGGCTCAATATGCAATGTAATGATGCATTTCAATCTCATCAAGCCAATATCATAATAAGCTCATCTCAAAAGATCAATCATCAACAAATCACAAGTAATTCATCAAGCCATCGAATTTTCAATTTAAAATAAAAATGATATTTTTACCTCGTATGTTACCGACCGTAACATACCTTTCGAATCTTATCAACAAGAGATCAAAATATATGGTTGAGAAGTCTTGAACCTCTGAATTCTACTATAACTTAAGAACTTTGATCATCTATCAAAACAGAGTAGTTTCTGTTCAAAATTTATAATTAATTCAATACTACTTCAAATCAAGTTCCGCAAATTAGATATTCAAGAAAACTCAAATCCCAACAATTGTGTAAAGAATCAATCCGTATCATTTCTTAAACGTAATATTCCATAAAAACATTCATTGAATCATTTTGTCAAACACGTGCCGTGCGTGCTAAAGAGTTAGCTCCTTTACTTTGCCATTGGCTTCAATTTCATTTCTTATCAAAATATCAATACATACAATATACATAATCAATGATTTAAAGGAGCTAAAATCAATTGAATCTTCATTTATCATATACATAGCTCATGAGATGCATTCAAAGGAAGAATCTACTTACAACCACTTGAAGATTTGATAATCTTAACACCTTGACAATAATCCTACAACACAATAACAATAATAATACCATCACATTATATTAACAACTTTACCACAACACTCAAACCAAGCAACCTATTGTTTTCCCTTCAATCACTAACCCAAGGAAATAAGCTTTCTTACCTTGCTTCTAAACTCTTGAGGAGAAGAACTTCTAATCTTCAAGCAAAGATTAAGGCTTCAATCAAAGATTAATTTCTTGGAAGAAATTGGATTGAAGGAGAAATGAGGAACCCTAGCTCTAAACCGATGGAGAGAAATGAGGATGAGAAGAAATGATACAAAAATCATTCCCCAATCTAATATATACCATTCAAACCTCAAAACACGTTTTTTGTACATGTTCTGGGCGCCATGGCACGTGTTTTGGCGCAGCCGCGCGCCCCTTGCAGCACAAACACCAAAAATTTCAGCAACCGGCGCGCTAGGGCGCCGGATCCTGCTCGATGGCACGCGGAATTCTGCCAAAAACGCATTTTTAACGTCCGAATTTGAAAAAGTGATCAACATGAAAGTTGTAGCCCTATGTCTTGGCTTCCATCTCCAATTGGTCTCATGTCATTTGGAGGTCTGTGTAAAGAGTTATGCTCAATCTCCCAACATGTGTCAGTGCAGGAACGACGATACACAAGACACACTTTGGGCCACTTTTGTCTCGTCTTCCCTAATGATTTGACCAAAACTTAAAACATGAAAGTTATAGCCTTATGTCTTATCTTTCTAATGAAAATATCCTCACATCATTTGGATCAATATACAAAACATTATGCTAAAAACTACAACTACTGCTATATTTTTCATATCGTTTCTGCACTTCCATTACCTATTTAGCTCAAATTCAACCTTTGATTCTACCCATCCATTATCTATTCTATTCTATAACATTCATTACCATTCATACCATAATGTAAAGGCATAAATCATCACAACTACTGCCACATTTTTTTATTTTTTATTTTTTTAAAATTCGGACATTACAATTCCTCCCCTCTAAAAATAGATTTCGTCCTCGAAATCAATCATCAATTTCAAGTCTATCATGTAATGATCAATACTGAAAATAAAACCGAGAATAGAAGCGTACTTCATTTGAATAACTCTGGATATTTATGTCTCATTTTATCTTCTAATTCCCAAGTTGCCTCCTCGACACCATGTCTATTCCACTGTACTTTAATCAACGGTATCAATTTATTTCTGAGTTGCTTATCTTTTCTGTCTAGAATTTGAATCGGTCTCTCAATGTAGCTCAAATTCTGATCTAACTCAACCTCATCGGGTGAAAGTACATGAGAAGGATCTGGATTATATTTCCTCAACATAGACACATGAAAAACATTATGAACACCTGATAATGCAGGGCGGAAGAGCTAATCTATAAGCCAAATCACCAACACGTTCCAAAATCTAATACGGACCTATGAATCTCGGTGATAATTTACCCTTCTTTCCAAATCTAACTGTACCACGGAAAGGAGATATTTTCAGGAAAACTCTATCACCTTTATCAAACATCAATGGTCGTCTCCTCATGTTCGCATACTTAGCCTGCCTATCCTGAGTAGCTCGCATACGACTCTGAATCAATTTCACCTTCTCTGTCATATCTCTTATCATATCAGGTCCTACAATTGGTGCTTCAGATAAATTGTCCCAATACAGAGGAGATCGACACTTCATACCAAATAGTGCTTCAAATGGTGACATTCCAATGCCCACTTTGATAGGATCGATTAACGTATCAAGAGTATTTAGAAGGGGGGTTGAATAAACACTCACAGTTAAAACTGGTCTTTTCTAATTTTGAGTCCAGTTTGGTGACAAACTGATTCTCGGAATCTTGTTGGTCAATGACAATCCGTTAAACTAAAGTAGTTGCGGAAAATAACTGACTGAAAGATAGAATACGAAACTGAAATAAAGTAGGCAAGGGTTGTTTCTGGATGTTCGGAGAATTTAATTACTCCTACGTCACCCCTTCTATCTCAAGGATAGGATATCCACTAAAAGACTTTGATCAAATACAAGAATTGTACTGACCCACTTCAGTTTGGACTTAACACTGCCAAAAACTGAAACTCTTAGTTTAACAGAATGTTCTCAGTGCGTAACTGATCTTAGCACTATCGAATTTCAACGATTATTACAACTTGCTAGTGAGCTCAAATTGTAGCCTTAACTGCTACGAATATATCAAGTAAGAGTGAGCTGAGATTTTGACAGAGTGACAGCAAGCTTTTAATAGAATCAACTCCGCTTTTCTTCAGCTGTTCTTCTGTCATATTTATAAGCTTCTTTTCTTCAACGGTAACTTGAGATGAATTTGAATCTTTGTATCCGTTGATTTCTACTTGATTATTCCTTGGACATTGTTTGCTTCATTTATTGTGATGCGGCGTCTTAATTGCTTTCGTCGAAATGCATTTTTCTAAGCTGTATTGATTGAAGTGCGGCGTTGCAATCTTCTATGTCTCTTGACGATTGAATGTTCTTTCTCGAGACATGTTCAGTTGAAGGGTGCTTAGCATACGGCTGAATATATCAACTGATCGGTTTCCAACTGATCAGTCAGTTGATTTCAGTTATTAAGTCCAGTTGTTGAGTTCAGTTTACTCGATCAGTTGGTTCGTATTTTCAGTTGATTCATATTTTGTCAAACGCCGGAATTTAGTTTCCAACAAATTCCCCCTTTATGGTGTTTGACAAAACTAAGTAAATAATAACTGAACATCTGAGCTCATTGTAGATAAAATAAGAGATTGAATTTCTTGAACTGAAAGGGATCTTGATTTAATAACAGCTGAATCTAATAATCTGATTAACTGCTTCTGCTGTTTCTCAAGATGCTCTTTGATCTTTGATTTCTTCCCCCTTTTTGTCAAACAAATCCATCTTCTCAGATAATTTTCGAACGTCAGTGGAAAGAATTTTGACATCTGCGGAGATACTTGAGACAGTAGTTTGTAAACAAGTCTGCAGCAATTCCATTTTATTAGAAACAGAAGTTTCCAATCGCTCAACTCGTTGATTGATTATATCCTGAGTTGTATAGAGACTTTGAGCTAGACCTCTGTTATTCTTCATCTCAAGTACAGTTCGGGTAAGAGACTTCATGTTTGCTTGAATGGATTTCAGTTTTGCGGAGTCATATTCAATTGAAGAGTCCAATTTGACAGTATGAGAGAATTGTGTGGATTGAATTTTCTTGATTTCAGTAATCATCTGCTGCATATTCTGGA
Organism: Primulina tabacum; assembly: GCF_025594145.1. Taxonomy (NCBI): domain Eukaryota; kingdom Viridiplantae; phylum Streptophyta; class Magnoliopsida; order Lamiales; family Gesneriaceae; genus Primulina; species Primulina tabacum. The sequence continues at coordinate 45,743,246 of NC_134551.1, forward strand.
TTTCTTCAAGAACAAGATCCATTTCTGTAGATTGAGGAGGAGGTGACTGATTAGATGTTCTTGGTTCATGTGAGATTTGATCAAAGACCACCATGGTCCTATCAGATAATATCGTTTCAGAAACAGTCTGTGCTAGAATGTCTGTTTCAGTTACTGCTACTTGGACTGGAGGAGATGAAGATTGATATTGATCAACAATTGGGCTTTCCTGCTGAATAAGATTTTCAGTGAAAAGGTCATGAACTGCCTCCATATTTTCAGCAATCTGTTGATTTGGTGATTGAGTAGGCACCACTGTTTGCTCCTTTAGTTCAGAAACAACAGGCTGAACTGGTGCTTCTGTTGAGATAGAAACCTCTTGATTGATTTGATCAGTTGAGTGATCAACTTCTTCAGAAATGGGTTCATTTTTCATAGATTCTGTCACTACTGCTTGAATAATTTCATCAATGTTGGCAAAATTCAATTCGGCTTCAGAGTACAGCTGATGTTCCACAGCAGATGATTGTGGCACATCCTGAACTGGTTCTTCAGTTGTAACAATAGTTTGTTCTGAGGATGGTTCTTTCTGCTGAGAGGAGGGGTCTTCTTCTTCTTCTTCAGAGGCTTCCTCAGGAAGAACTTACTCCTGATCCATTTCCCACATTTTTATCTGAGCTTGCAAGCTAGTAAGATCTGTATCTAGCTGAGTGATCACAGCTCGATCATTATAGGCAGTTGGATTGGTGGGAATGTAGTTTGCCTTTAATTTCTCAAGCAGTTGAGATAGCTTCTTAGCTCGAATTTGATCAAAAAAATATGTTTTTCTCTCCAAAGCCTGAACAATTGTAGCAGCTTTGACCATCTTGAGGACAATTGCTTCCAGTTTGATAAATTTGTTCAGCTGGGATTTCTTTTTCAGCTGCTTAGCAAAAATTTGAGTTCTGTAGGCGGTCCAGTCATCATAGATTTTAAGTTTTGATGCTGCAAAATTATTAACCTGTTCCCAAACAAGGTCAATATGAGTTTGAATTGAATTGGATGGCCTGGGATCTTCAATCAATTTGCCTTTGCCTTTTTCAGTACTGAGGATGTGTGGAATTTCCAATCCAGTACGAGTAGTATCCACCAGTTCTATAATCTTTATACCTTTGGGTTTGGCAGGTGCTAGAACGGTAGGACGATTGATGTGGATTAGAGGATCTTTGATTCTAACTGTTTCCTTTGTTGCACCAGCTGAGATTTCTGGTGGAATAATCTTCAGAGGAACTGCCTTGATAGGCTGTTGGGCATCTGAAGATATCAGTCTTTCAGTAGGAATTGATTCTACTGTGGTTGGTAATTTTGTCCTTTGTGTTCTTGGTTTCTTGGCAATTTTTGGAGAGGGTGTCTTCTCAGAATCGGATTCACTAATAATCAGTTTTTTTTTAACTGTCTTCAGTTGAGCCAATGTCTTCCCTTGTTTAACTGATTTGGGAGCAGCCTGTTGTGTCCCAACCCTTTGACTTTCATCAAATAGCTTAGCGGCACTGCAAATCCTTTGGGTTGCTTGGTGGAGGAAAACATGTTCTTCAAGATACTAAAAATAAGTTGCTTCCAGTTGAATTTTCTTCCAGCCATAATGACCGTAATAGCTTGAAACTTCTCCAAAGTCAGGGCAGCATACGATCCTGCCTTTGCCAATAGCCCTTTGGCTACGATATCAGCCAGCAACTGAACCTCATGCTTCAGTTCCTTCTTAGGATCGGAAACTTTGATTTTCCGTCCATCAGCAGAGAGTGCAGTTTGCATTTCTTCAATATATGATGCTTTAACATCAGCAAGGTGTACTAATCCATCAGAGGGTAATGAAAAATTTCTCCGAAAGAATCTTCAGAAATGATCACCGACTGACCATTAATAGTGGCAATGATGTTTCCATCAGAGTTGATATATCCATTTATGTAGAGGTCCTGGAGTTCTTTTGGGTAAATCTCCTGCGAGTATTGTCCCAAAAACATTCTGAGACCAAGCAGATTCAATCTTCAGAAAGACGTTCTTAATTTCAGCTTCGTGAACTGATAAAACTGAGTCAAAATCAATGGCCATAGCATTCAAAATGTGAGCTGGGATTTGATTCGCCATTGCTGAGAGTAAGGAAACTTGAAATTTTGCGAAATACAAGCTCTGAGTGTATGAGTTTGCTCTGAGAGATGATGTACGCGTAAGAAAGAAAGCTGAATTGAAGCGGGAAATTATTTATATGTATGTGACTGTTTAAATTCTGGACACGTGTTAGTCCATCAAATTTTTGAATAAAAACGTGTGTACGTGTGCTATAAGCGTGTGTACAATTTAAATGGTTCAAATGCTTCCACGTTTTCAAAATGAGATTCATCATTAGATAATAGACAATCACGTCACTTGATTTGGAATATAATATGTTTTAATTAGTTAACTTATATGAGAAGATTAGTGAAATACCCAACTGAGCGATCAGTTGTAAGACTGTGTCCTTTCAGTTGAGAGTTTACTAACATTTGTCTTCTCAGTTAACCTCTTAAAACCATTATTCCCCCTTAATTAGTGCATAAAATAATTAAAGCGAATAAATTTAAAGGTCAGAAAGATTATTGTTTGCTGAAACGTTGACGAACCTTCAGCTTCCTTGATATTCTGCTATAAATAGAAGTAACACGGTTAGTTTCAGTCATATTGGTGAAAATATTCAAGACGAAAGAATGGCAGATGCGAGTAGCTCGAGTGCTTCGCCATTTTCTCTGGAAGCTAGGAAGGCTGTTATAGAAGACGAAGTCTTCTACAAGAGTCTTCCCTACTGGGAAAAGTTACAGGAGCTTGCGTTCCTATATAATTCTGGAGAGGCTACCACTCCCGAACTGATGGCAGAGTTGAGAGAAGTGTTGGAGCACTTGAATATAGTTGTGTGGGTTGACATCTTCAAGGATGGTCATATCTATCAGCTGATGCTTCGAAAGGAGCTGGAGATCCTTAATCGCATAGCTTCTTCCCACAGCTTTCTCAAGACGTCTACCTCACCTCTATCCGTTTGGTTGAAAATGTGGATAATTGATGTGGAAGAAAAATATGAAGATGTAATCCAAGCAAATATTTATGGTTGAATGAAACATTTTTTGGCTTAACTTTGTTTTTCTTTTTCCTGCAAATAATAAGTTTCATTAGTTATTATATATGAATTACGATCATAAACAGATGAACTGATGATTGGTTAAGCGTTAAGTAATAAATGTCAAACTGATATCAACAACTGATAGTTAAGAAGTCTCGGTAAATGAGAAAAACGCTTCAGTTGATTTGAGTCTCTTCAGTTTCTTCAACATTTAAATTTCATCTGTCTATAAATAAGATGATAGAATGTGAGACAATAACAGTTCAATATGTTGGATTCAAGTAACTCTGATGCATGCAGTAGTTCGCATATTCAAGTTAATGAGCAATTAAGTCCTTATTTAGAAGAATTGAAGAAGACAATGGAAGAATATGTCTTGATGAAAGTGATGTCAACATGGTTCAAGATTCATGATTTGCAGAGGCTAAGTAGTAGTGGTGGTGTTCCTACTCGTCCTCAAGCAGCAACAACAAGAAAATACATTGATCTTTTTGAAGTTAGGCATGTTACAGATCTGATTGATGACAAATGTATGTTAGAAGCAATGTTATGGAAGGAATGACATATGGTTGAGAAGATTTCTACAACTAGGTCATTTTCTAGAATCCAAATTTATGAGTTGAATAATTGGATTAGAGAATGGCAGGATTCAGTTGGTTCAATGATATCTTCTGTAAACTGGGATCGATGGTATTCTTAATAAAGTATTATTTTCAATTTGTTGTGTTCTTATTTTCTGCAGATAATTCTATTAGTAAAGCAACATTAGTAATAATTTTAAGACAGATCAATTAAACCAAGAATATTGCGAAAGTAAGAAAACTTAGTCTCGGGTAATGGTTTGGTGAAGATGTCAGCTGCTTGTTGCTCAGTTGAAATATACTCCAGTCTAATGTCCTTCTTCAAAGCATGATCTCTAATGAAGTGGTGTCTGACATCTATATGCTTTGTCCTTGAGTGAAGAACTGGATTATAGGTGATGACAATTGTACTCGTATTGTCATAAAATATGGGCGAATTATTTGTAATTACTCCATAATCTCTCAGTTGTTGCTGGATCCAGATCAGTTGTGCACAGCAACTACCAGCAGCAAGGTATTCTGCATTAGTTGTTGAGGTAGCTATAGATGTCTGCTTCTTGCTGAACCAAGAGATCAGTCTGTCTCCTAAAAACTGACAAGATCCACTTGTACTTTTGCGATCAAGCTTACATCCTGCATAATCTGCATCTGAATATCCAACTAAATTGAAAGTAGAGTATTTAGAATACCATAACCCAACATTTTGTGTACCCTTAAGATATCTCAAAATTCTTTTAGCAGCTGAGAAATGTGATTGCTTAGGATTTGCTTGAAATCTAGCACACATATAGACAGCAAATACAATATCAGGACGACTGGCAGTTAGGTACAACAATGAACCTATTAATCCTCGATATAATGTCGCCTCAACTGATATTCCCCCTTGATCAGTGTCCAATTTTACTGATGAGCTCATGGGAGTATTTGCAGCTGAACATGATTCCATGCCAAATTTCTTCAGTAGTTCCTTTGTATATTTAGTCTGACTGATGAATATACCAGTCTCCATTTGCTTCACTTGTAGCCCAAGAAAGAATGTCAGTTCACCCATCATGCTCATTTCGAACTTTTCCTGCATCAACTTAGCAAATTTCTCGCATAATTTGGGATTTGTTGACCCAAATATGATATCATCAACGTAAATTTGAACTAATAAAATGTGATCATTCTTAGCGAATTTGAACAAGTCTTATCAACTGATCCAACAGAAAAATCATGATCAGTTAGAAGTTTTGAAAGAGTTTCGTACCAAGCTCTAGGAGCTTGTTTAAGACCATATAAGGCTTTGTTCAAATGATATACATGATTAGGAAAGTTGTGATTTACAAAACCTGGGGGTTGTTCAACATATACTTCCTCTTGTAGTTGACCGTTCAGGAATGCACTCTTTACATCCATATGAAAGATCTTGAAATTCTTGTATGATGCATAAGCAAGAAACATTTTGATTGCTTCCAGTCTTGCAATTGGAGCATATGTCTCATCATAGTCAATTCCTTCTTCTTGTCTGTATCCTTGTGCTACTAATCTTGCTTTGTTGCATCCAACTGAACCATCTTCGTTCAGTTTGTTCCTGAAAACCCATTTTCTACCTATGACAGTTTTTGAAATCGGTCTTGGTACTAAGTTCCAGACATTGTTATGAGTAAACTGATTTAGCTCTTCTTGCATTGCATTTACCCATTTAGGATCAGCAAGAGCTTCATCAGTTTTCTTCGGTTCTAGTTGTGAAACAAAAGCTGAATTGATAAATAATTTTAGCATTTGATTTCGAGTTCTTACTGGATCTGATGGATTTCCTATTACCAGTTCAGGTGGATGTGATTTTTTCCATCTGTACTCAGTATTTGTTGTATCAGCAATTCCTTCAGTTGGTAACTGAACACAATTTTCAGTCTCAGTTGGTGCTCCGTCAACTGGTATTTGAGTGTTATCATTATGCTCTATCAACTGATCATCACTAACGACTTCATGTGCGTCTGATTTATCCAGTACTTCTGGTTCAGGTGTTTGAAATAAATCATAATTATTATGACATTCATTTTTGTCATCATCTTCCAAACTGATATATGTAAATCGATCAACTAGCTCAACTTGATTAGTTGGCTTATCAGTTAGTTCAGTTTCATCGAAATCAACATGAGCTAATTCTTCAACATTTAGGGTTTTTCTTGTTGAAGATTCTATAAGCTATACTAACTGATGAGTATCCAAGAAATATTCCCTCTGCAGATTTAGCATCAAACGCTTTTAAATAATTTTTACCATTATCAAGGATAAAACATCTGCAGCCGAATATTTTGAAATAAGTAATTATACTTTTTCTTCCATGCCAGATCTCATATGGTGTTTTCATATGATTCTTATTAATCATTGATCTGTTCTGAGTATAACACGCAGTGTTTACTGCCTTTGCCCAAAACCTTTGAGAAATACCAGAATCAGCAAGCATTGTTCTAGCAGCTTCTTTAAGGGTCCGATTTCTTCTCTCAGCTACACCATTTTGCTGAGGAGTTCTGGCTGCTGAGAGCTCATGCTTAATTCCAGCATTCTCTAAAAAATTTGAAAGAGTTTGATTGATGAATTCAGTTCCTCGATCCGATCTGATTCGATCAATTCCAACTGATTTTTCATTTAAAAGTCTTTTGAAGAGCTTTATCAATTGTGAAGCAGTATGGTCTTTAGATTTGAGAAAAATAACCCAAGTAAATCTTGAAAAATCATCTACGACTACCAAGGTGTATTTCATTCCCCATAAGCTCATGACTGGTATAGGACCAAAGAGATCCATGTGCAGCAGTTCTAAGCATCGGGATGAAGATTTACAACATTTGTTTTTAAAAGAAGATCATACTTGTTTACCATACTGACATGCTGAGCAAAGTTTTTCTTTTGAAAAGTCTATTTTGGGCAAACCAGTTACAAGTTCATGTTTACTCAGATAGGCAATGGTTTTAAAGTTTAAATGGTTTAGTCTCTTATGCCACAACCAGTTTTTAGATGATTTGGAAGCAATAAAACAAACTGGTGCATAAGTTTGATCATTCCAACTGACTTTATATGTGTTTCCACAACGTTTGCCAGTTAGTATGATTTCATCAGTTGAAGTTTTGACTGAACATGAGTTTTTGTCAAAATGTACTGAGAATCCACTGTCGCATAACTGACTGATGCTGATCAAGTTATACTTCAGGTTTTCTACTAATATAACATCTTTAAAAGTAAAGTTACCATGGATAAGCTTACCCTTACCCACAGTTCTACCTTTGGAATTGTCCCCGAAACTGATATTTGGATCACTATATTTGATCAGTTGAGATAGCACACTTGCATCTCCTGTCATATGTCACGAACATCCACTGTCCAAATACCATATTGAGTTCTTGTTTGTACCTGTTACCTGCAGTCACACACATAATATAATTTGGTACCCATATCTATTTGGGTCCTGAACTGATTAGTCCCTTAGGAACCCATACTTGGATTAGTCTAACAGACTTTCCAGTATCTGTATTCCAAATGGTTTTTCTCGGCTTTTGTGTGCTTGGTGTGTAGTGTACAGATGATACAATATGTGATTTAGCTTTATTCAACTGATTGTTCAGTCTATATCTCTTCTGAACTGGCTTGCAGTTATAGTAATAGCCATTCGAATAGTTTTTGTAAAATCTCTTTGATGACTGACTTTGTGAATCAGTTGAGAATTTTTTACTATAACCAATCCCATATCTTCTAGCCTTGTTCATATTCTCAATAGGTTGCTCAATCAGTTTACTGGGCTTAATTTGTTCTTGTATCACTGCTGATTTGACAAAGTGAATGTATTTTCCTTTGTCTATTGTTAGCTTTGGTTGAGTATCATTTGGATACATTTCTCCTTGAGTGTTGAACCCTAAACTAGTCTTATCATAAACTGATTTTTGTGAATTCTGCATCTCACTTAGTGCAGTTGATGACTTATTCCAAGACTGAATGAGCTCAGTCTGTTTTGAGTTTTCAAGCATCAACTTCTGGATTAATGACTGATTTTTATTTCTCTCTGCTTTTAACTCAGCAATCTCCCTTTTTAGACTCAACCCATCAACTGATTCATCAGTTTTGGTTTTATTGTCTGTGGGATCAGTTTGCTTTGTTTTGATTTTTTCAAATGATGATGCAAGCTTTTGATACTCATTTACCATGTCATGTAGTGTTAGAATGAGTTCTTCTCGTGTAAAATCAGTTGAACTGAAATCAAATACATGTTCGCTAGATGACTCTTCTTCTGCATCATTAGCCATCAAACACTTGACTTCCTCATCATCACTGGAGCTGTATGAGCTTTCTGGTTCTGACTCCTCACTGTCAGTTTCTGCCCATTTGGATTTGTTTTCTTCAGCTAAGAGTACTTCATGTTTCTTTCTGAAGGAATTCTTATCTTCTTTGGGTCTTCTTTTGTGCTCATATGATTTCTTTTTTCTATCAGTTGAGCCTTGACTATCCTTCTTCGGTTTAGGACAATCAGCAATAAAGTGGCCTGATTTGCCACAGTTATAGCAGGCATTTGGTTCATCTTTGGAATTGTTCCTTTGGTATGGAAGTTCCCTTGATTCTTTCTCATGAACCTTCCAAATTTTTTGATGAACAATGACATAGCATCATTACTCAACTGATCAACAGATTTTTCGACTGAACTGATTGGTTCAGTTCTGATAGCAGCTAGAGCAGTTGTGGCTGCAGAGGTAAATGGTTCTCCTTCTCTGGTCTGCAGCTCAAATTCATAGGCCTTTAAATCAGCAAACAGATCATGAAGTTCGATTTGGTTCAGATCTTTGGACTCTCTCATTGCCATGGTCTTGACATCCCATTCCTTGGGAAGACCTCTTATTACCTTCAGTGCAATCTCTTTGTTGGTATACACTTTTCCAAGTGCATTTAGCTCATTGATGATACTGCTTACTCTTTCATCATACTCGTGCATCGATTCTCCTGCTTTCATTTTGATGTTATCAAACTTTTGAGTAGCAACAGAAAGTTTATTTTCCTTGGTTTGATCATTTCCTTCATACAGCTGGATCAGCTTCTCCCAAATTTCTTTGGCTGTCTTACACATCTTTATTTTGCTGAAGGTTACTTTGTCCAGCGTTTTGTACAGAATGTCTTTAGCCACATTATCAAGATTCGCTTTTCTTTTATCTTCAGTTGTCCATTCATCTCTGGGCTTTTCTATTCTTTGTGGTGCTCCTTCTGTAATGGCAACTGTGTATTTGTTTTTAGAATCTTCATGGGTCCATCAGTTATGACATACCACATGTCATCATCTTGTGCAGCCAAATGAGCTTGCACTCTGATTTTCCAATCATCAAATTCTTCTCTGGAGAACATGGGAATTTTACTGAATGAAGTCATGCTGGCAAGTTTTTAGATCAAAAGTATTCAAGAACAAGATTCAACCGCTCTGATACCACTTGATAGGATCGATTAACGTATCAAGAGTGTTTAGAAGGGGGGGTTGAATAAACACTCACAGTTAAAACTGGTCTTTTCTAATTTTGAGTTCAGTTTGGTGACAAACTGATTCTCGGAATCTTGTTGGTCAATGACAATCAGTTAAACTAAAGTAGTTGCGGAAAATAACTGACTGAAAGATAGAATACGAAACTGAAATGAAATAGGCAATGGTTGTTTCTGGATGTTCGGAGAATTTAATTACTCCTACGTCACCCCTTCTATCTCAAGGATAGGATATCCACTAAAAGACTTTGATCAAATACAAGAATTGTACTGACCCACTTTAGTTTGGACTTAACACTGCCAAAAACTGAAACTCTTAGTTTAACAGAATGTTCTCAGTGCGTAACTGATCTTAGCACTATCGAATTTCAACGATTATTACAACTTGCTAGTGAGCTCAAATTGTAGCCTTAACTGCTACGAATATATCAAGTAAGAGTGAGCTGAGATTTTGACAGAGTGACAGCAAGCTTTTAATAGAATCAACTTCGCTTTTCTTCAGCTGTTCTTCTGTCATATTTGTAAGCTTCTTTTCTTCAACGGTAACTTGAGATGAATTTGAATCTTTGTATCCGTTGATTTCTACTTGATTATTCCTTGGACATTGTTTGCTTCATTTATTGTGATGCGGCGTCTTAATTGCTTTCGTCGAAATGCATTTTTCTAAGCTGTATTGATTGAAGTGCGGCGTTGCAATCTTCTATGTCTCTTGACGGTTGAATGTTCTTTCCCGAGACATGTTCAGTTGAAGGGTGCTTAGCATACGGCTGAATATATCAACTGATCGGTTTCCAACTGATCAGTCAGTTGATTTCAATTATTAAGTCTAGTTGCTGACTTCAGTTTACTCGATCAGTTGGTTCGTATTTTTAGTTGATTCATATTTTGTCAAACGCCGGAATTTAGTTTCCAACACACTTGATAACTTTTGTTATAAGAAAACTCGACAAGTGGTAACGAATCCTGCCAACCAATACCCAAATCCATCACTATAGCTCTCAGCATATCCTCTAATGTTTGAATAGTACGTTCTGACTGACCGTCTGTCTGAGGATGATATGCTATACTCAAATGCAAACGAGTACCAAGGGCCTCTTGTAAACTCTGCCAAAAATGAGAAGAAAATCTGGGATCACGATCTGATACAATGGACTTAGGCACGCCATGCAATCTCAAAACTTCTCTGATGTACAATCTGGTCCATCTGATCATGCTTATATGTCATCTGATAAGGAATAAAACATGAAGACTTGGTTAATCTGTCCAACGATAACCCAAATTGCATCGCAACCCCTCGATGACCTCGGCAATTTCGTGACAAAGTCCATGGTGATATGGTCCCACTTCCATTCTGGAACTTTAACACTATGCAAAATACGTCCTTGTCGCTTTCTTTCTGCTTTCACTTGTTGACAATTCAAACAACGAGATACAAATTCTGCTATGTCAGATTTCATTCTTTTCCACCAAAATTGTTTCTTCAGGTCATGGTACATCTTTTTACTTCCAGGGTGTACACTGAACTTACTGCAATGAGCATCACGCAAAATCTTTATCCTCAACTCTGAAATATTAGGAACTACAATACGATCATTCACAAACAAAATACCCTCATTATTGACCTGAAATTCTGATCAATGTCCTGATCTGACGAGTTCAACTGATTTCTGAATGCTTTGATCTAACTTTTGGGCCTCTTTAATTTTGACAAACAACACGGGCTCTGCCTTAGTCATAAATACTCTTACAGATTGAGTATTTACCACAAAATCCAAACCAGAAAGACAACATTCTTCTACTAGATCAGATACACTGCTAGTGATCAAGGACATATTGCATACTTTTCTGCTCAAAGCATCGGCTGCTGGATTCGACTTGCCTGGATAATATTTTATCTCTCAATCATAGTCTTTCAACAATTCTAACCAACGCCTCTGTCTCATGTTCAACTCCGCTTGTGAAAAGAGGTATTTCAAACTCTTATGATCAGTGAATATCTCAAATGTCTCCCCATACAAGTAGTGACGCCAAATCTTTAAGGAAAAAACCACTGCTGCTAGTTCCAAGTCATGCACTGGGTATTTAGACTCATGTGGCTTCAATTGTCGTGAAGCATAGGCAACAACACGGCCATGCTGCATTAATATACAACCCAGTGCTTGATGTGAAGCATCAGTGTGCACTGTAAATCCTCCTACACCTGATGGAATAGTCAGAACTGGAGCACTAGTCAATCTCTGCTTAAGTTCAACAAAACTATCCTCACATGCCGGTGACCAAATAAATGGTACATTCTTTTTGGTCAGCTGGGTAATTAGCCTCGCAATCTGTGAGAATCCTTCAATAAATCTGCGATAATAGCCTGCCAAACCCATAAAACTACGTACCTCAGGAACTGATGTCGGTCTAGACCAATTGATGACTGCCTCAACTTTACTCGGATCAACTGGTATACCAGCACTCGAAATCACATGTCCAAGGAAAACCACTCTATCCAGCCAAAATTCGCATTTGGATAATTTAGCATACAACTTTTCAGTTCTCAAAATTTGCAAAACAGCTCTCAAGTGCTCGGCATGCTCAAATTCAGATTTTGAATAAATAAGAATATCATCAATGAAGATCACAACAAATTTATCTATATATCGTTGAAACACACGGTTCATCAAATCCATAAATACCGCAGGTGCATTGGTCAACCCAAAAGGCATAACCAAAAATTCAAAATGTCCATACCTGGTACGAAAAGCTGTCTTAGGCACATCTGCCTCTCTAACTCTTAACTGATGATATCCAGATCTTAAATCAATCTTAGAATATACTGAAGAACCATGTAACTGGTCAAAAAGATCATCAATCCTTGGCAAAGGATACTTATTCTTTACTGAGGCTTTATTCAACTGTCTATAATCAACACAAAGCCTCATTGACCCATCTTTCTTCCTCACGAATAAAACTGGAGCACCCTAAGGTGAAACACTTGGTCTTATATATCCTTTAGCTAATAGATCCTCAAGTTGTTCCTTTAATTCTTTTAGTTCAATTGGTGCCATCCTATAAGGAGCTCTAGAAATAGGCTGTGTACCTGGCATCAACTCAATGTTGAACTCAACCTCTCGGACTGCAAGGAAATCCTGGAATTTCATCTTGAAATACATCTGAAAATTCACTAACAATTGGAATATCTGCCAATTTAGGTACTGACCTTGAAATATCAATTGCATAAACCAAGAAACATTCTGCTCCTTTCTGCAATGACATTATCTGGAGCATTATGTGCCTCATCCTCAGTGAGTGCAAAAACTCGGGCCTGCTGTCTAGGTGGCTGTCCTTGCCCTGTGGCTACCACTCTGTTTGCTCTGATCTGACCGATTTGACTGCTGATAGGAATTAACTGTAGGAGTCTGGCGATTCTGGTGAGGTGTCTATCTCGATGATCCGATTCTGGTGAGGTGTCTAGTCTCGATGATCCCCCACTCTGAGATATATCACTGCCACGGTTAGGACACACTCGAGCATAGTGTCCCACTTGGTTACACAAGTGGCAAGCTCCCGAGACTCCTCTACACTGATCGGTATAATGTCTACCATCACACCGACCACAAGTCGGGCCTGAATAACCAATGCTCTGAACTAAACCAGACTGTCTCAATCCACTAGAACTCAAAAAATTACTGCCATGCCTCTTAATTGTTTGCTTCTAGCCCTAAACTGCTCTCTTATGTTGCCACTGTTACCACCACTTTTACCCTGTTTGAACTGCTGTCAGAACTGTGGTTGTTGGGGTCGTTGAAAATACTGAGGACCTCTCTGTCTAATGATCCCGGTTTCAGCTCCCTTGGCTCAATCAATAGCCTCAGCAAAAGTGTTAGGCCTTCAAGTATTAACCATGGTAAATATATCAGGATTAAGACCATTTATGAAATGATCGGCCTTAGCTTCTTCATCGGATGCTACATGAGGAGCAAATCTCAGTAAATTTGAGAACTTAGCAACATAGTCCTCAACATTCAGATTTCCTGCTTTAAATTTGCAAACTCGGCTCCCTATCTTTCCTATAAGAGGTAGGAAAGAAACGCTGATAAAATTCAGATTTAAAAATATCCCAGGTAACAATCGTACCTCGACCCTCTAAAGCTTTCTTTGTCATGATCCACCAACTCTTAGCAACATCTAATAACTGATGAACAACTAATTTGATTCTACGATCATCTGAATACTCAAGAGATTCAAATAATTGATCCATATTCTCCAACCAGTTCTCACACTCTAATGCATTCTCGGTACGCTTCAACATCGGTGGGTGCAAAGACTGAAATCTGGCTAACAGTATCTCCATCGGAGTCGGAGTTATATCCATCTGAGTATGAGTAGCACTGCCTTGATCTTGTGCCACTGGTATGTTCTGTCTAGGTCTACCACGACCTCTACATCGAGTAGCCATGTCTGATATATAATATATCAACACATATAAAATCACAATATCATAATCATCTCAATCTTGTATCAATCATCTTTGGCTCTCGAGACTCAACAATCTCAAAAATCTCAAATAAACCTCAATAATATAGTATCTCAATTATGATAATGTATTTCACATTACGGCATAGTGAAAATGCTAGCAAATATATCACATGATCAAGCAATTCGAACTGACTCGATCTACCATGTTCCCAAATATCTTACGCTCTGATACCACCTAATGTGGGGCCCCGAGTCCGACATCTAATACTAATAATTAAAATTGTAACAGACCAAATGATTGAGTAAAATACATAATTTGTTCACAAACTGACATAAACATCTTCAAAATAATTTAAAGGTCTCAAATTTTTTTTTTGAATATAAGTTTTAACATGCCAAAATAAACTAGTGGCCAAATTAATCCAAACATCATCAAATACCTCCTAAGACCCTAGAATCCCACTTTAACTCGTATCTCCTCGCCTGGAGCTGGACTCTGGCATCCCAAGCCTCGCCTCACCTACCATCAAGCACATGAAAACAAGAGGTAGCCGTCGTGCCGGTGAGTATAAACCCAGTATGATACAATCAATAACATATGAAAATTTAATTTCACAAAGTTCATATAAACTCATAAAGATGCAATATAATGCAACGTATGATCAGAAGCTGTGGGCTGTCAATAAATCTCAAGATCGAGTGAATCATCTGGTCATAGGGTACCCAAGGAAAGAGAATCCCCCAGCAACATCCACCGACTCATCCGCTCGGGGTGGGGTGCTGTGTTCTACAATTCACAGGACTATGGTGCGCCTATAGAGAGTATTCAGGCCATAGCAGCGACCTCCGCATACACTATGTCAACTCAACTATAGCCCCATACGTCCAACAAATCAATAAATCAAGGCGACCTCCGCCATATCAAATCTGAATCGATAAGTGGCTCAATATGCAATGTAATGATGCATTTCAATCTCATCAAGCCAATATCATAATAAGCTCATCTCAAAAGATCAATCATCAACAAATCACAAGTAATTCATCAAGCCATCGAATTTTCAATTTAAAATAAAAATGATACTTTTACCTCGTATGTTACCGACCGTAACATACCTTTCAAATCTTATCAACAAGAGATCAAAATATATGGTTGAGAAGTCTTGAACCTCTGAATTCTACTATAACTTAAGAACTTTGATCATCTATCAAAACAGAGTAGTTTCTGTTCAAAATTCATAATTAATTCAATACTACTTCAAATCAAGATTCCGCAAATTAGATATTCAAGAAAACTCAAATCCCAACAATTGTGTAAAGAATCAATCCGTATCATTTCTTAACCGTAATATTCCATAAAAACATTCATTGAATCATTTTGTCAAACACAGTGGCGTGCGTGCTAAAGAGTTAGCTCCTTTACTTTGCCCTTGGCTTCAATTCCATTTCTTTTCAAAATATCAATACATACAATATACATAATCATATATTTAAAGGAGCTAAAATCAATTGAATCTTCATTTATCATATACATAGCTCATGAGATGCATTCAAAGGAAGAATCTACTTACAACCACTTGAAGATTTGATAATCTTAACACCTTGATAATAATCCTACAACATAATAACAATAATAATAACATCAATCATTATATTAACAACTTTACCTCAACACTCAAACCAAGCAATCCATTGTTTTCCCTTCAATCACTAACCCAAGGAAATAAGCTTTCTTACCTTGCTTCTAAACTCTTGAGGAGAAGAACTTCTAATCTCCAAGCAAAGATTAAGGCTTCAATCAAAGATTAATGTCTTGGAAGAAATTGGATTGAAGGAGAAAAGAAGAACCCTAGCTCTAAACCGATGGAGAGAAATGAGGATGATAAGAAATGATACAAAAATCATTCCTCAATCTAATATATACCATTCAAACCTCAAAACACATTTTTTGTACATGTGCTGGGCGCCATGGCGCTTGTTTTGGCGCAGCTGCGCGCCCCTTGCTGCCCAAACACCAAAAATTTCAGCAACCGGCGCGCTAGGGCGCCGGATCCTGCGCATTGGCGCGCGGCAATTCTGCCAAAAACGCATTTTTAACATCCGAATTTGAAAAAGTGATCAACATAAAGTTGTAGCCCTATGTCTTGGCTTCATCTCTAATTGGCCTCATGTCATTTGGAGGTCTGAGTAAAGAGTTATGCTAAATCTCCCGTCAGTGCAGGAACGACGATACACACGACACACTTCGGGCCACTTTTGTCTCGTCTTCCCTAATGATTTGACCAAAACTCAAAACATGAAAGTTATAGCCTTATGTCTTATATTTCTAATGAAAGTAGCCTCACATCATTTGGATCAATATACAAAACTATTATGCTAAAAATCACAACTACTGCCATATTTTTCATATCGTTTCTGCACTTCCATTACCTATTTAGCTCAAATTCAACCTTTGATTCTACCCATCCATTATCTATTCTATTCTATAACATTCATTATCATTCATATCATAACGTAAAGGCATAAATCATCACAACTACTGCCACGTTTTTTTATTTTTTATTTTTTTTAAAATTCGGGCATTACACTTCACCCTCTGGCTGAGTCGATCGAACTTTCTACATTTTAGCCTTAAAAGAAATTAAATTATTAATGTTTTAAAAATTCATTGTTACTAAAAATATAATGAAAAAAAGGAAATATGCTCTAAAACTAAACAATAAAACATTTTAGATATTATTTTTTCAGTTAATGTTTTATAAAACATTAAAATCTAATATCGAAATGAATTAAATAAATATTAATCAACTAAAAATTAACAAACTTATACTTAAATCACTAAAAATTATTTTATAAAATATATATGATCTATATAAAAATAAAAAAATTATTAACTTGATTAAATTTTGGATATTTTCTGTTTGTTCGGTTTTGACACATAATCTAAAATCTAATCATATAACTTTCATTTTTAGCATCTTTATCCAAAATATAAAAAAAACTCGATTTTTGGTTCGATTCAGTTATTTTTTCGATTTGAATTTCTGGTTTCCGATTTTAACAAAAGTTTGAACAGTCATATCATGAGACACACTTAAAACTTAATGGGAGAAGGAAAAATATTTTAATTTTAGATGTTAATATGAGATGTGTAAATGAACTGAATTGAGCTGAAGACAATGAAAAATTAATGGCTTGAATTCGAATTGAAATTCATATAATCGGGCTCGAGCTCAATTCAAATTTCAAAATTTTTTAAATGTTTTGCTCGCGAGCTATTCAAATCATTAAATGCTTGAAATTTATTTATTTAAAATATATTTATATTATATTAACAAGATATCAAAGCTCGCGATCGGCTCGCGAACTATATATAGATCAAAATAATTTGAGCTTGAGTTAAGTCAAATTCGAATTAAATATTTTCTGAGTCGGTTCAAAAAGCTCGTGAATCGGCTCAGCTCGTTTACATTCCTTGACATTGGTTGAAAAATAAAAGTTATTCGGCGACGCACAAAGGCCAATGAGTCGCGCTGCGAAAGGACACTTCACGTTTAAGCGACATTCAGTGTACGATGCGTTGCGAAATGTACCAATGAAATAACTTTTCCATCAAAAAATTTCGGCAACGCTTGCTACGCGTCGTGAAATGATTTACCAGTTTTGCGACGCTCTAGGATTATCTTTCTGGGACGCTTTAACTGAGTCATGTTGCCAAAGGACCCAGAAAGTTGGAGGGAAAATTTTCCGCTACGTATCAGTGACGTTGAGTGTGCTCTATGTCATCAAATGCTTACATTTCGTGACGCGTGAGCTTTGTCTAGTCACCAAATAACCCAAAATAAAGATGAGAAAATGAACGCACATCATTCGCTATTTGAGCAACGCTGAGCACATTATGTGTCATCAAATGATACCATAAGACGACGTTCGACGTGCAGTGCGTCGTGATAGGTCATATTTGTTGTAGCAACATGGATCTTCTATTTTCAAAGTCATTTTGAAGCTTTTGGCGTCAATTCCATGCATGCACTTTTTCTTTATCCCCCTGTATATTCAAAAAATTTCAATAAACAGTTAACATTTTAGATCTTTTTTGATAGTTTAATAAATAAATGGATCCCATACATCTTCACCTTGCAAGATAAGGTATGAATTATTTGGAAAAATTGGCCAAAATAGCTTTAGAAAAAGTGACATAAAAAATATATATTGAATTTTCTCATTGTTATGTTTCAATCCGATCGAGACAAAAGTTTTTTTTTTCCTTCTCTTTTTCAAGCGTAACTTTATTCAGTTCAATAATTTTTTGAAATGTGATGGTTACTTATTCTCTCAAATACATAACATCTTAAATTATGTATGGTCCACTGAGAATTAAAAATCGTGTCACATAAAAATTAATTCTTAGATTGTTTGCTATACTATACCAAATGAATATGTTTTGGTCTTTGGGGATATCTGATTTAATAAATAAATTAATAAAGATATTAGTCATAATTAAAGAATCTATGATAAAATGTTATATGAATAATAGAATATAACCCCAAAAAAATTTGATGAAATTATTTTGGTAATTTAAAATATGACTCTCACAAGGATGGGAAGCGGGAACGCTACTTAAAGTTGCGATGTGGACGTGCGAAAATGGGAAAATTTGCCTATTATTTTATGTTGGTTTGCCAATCATTCGTTTACTCAAATGATTGAGTGAGACATGTGATTAATTATTATTTTTAATAATAAGAAAACAACCATTTGTAGAAAATAAAATAAAATTTCAATAAAATTTTTTGTTTACAAGTTAGAACTTGAATTTCGGATTAATAATTTATAATGTCCCGAAAATTTGAAGGCTCACGTGAACCACATGCATGCAAGTTATTAAATTTCTTTGGTATTTTATTTAATTGTTTTAAAGCATTAAATGCATGTTTATTTCATTAATTTGTGTTTAATTATTTTTATGTATTTTATGCATAATTCATGCATGATATGATTTAATTCATGAAATTTTAAAGGTTCATGCATTAAAGATTTTTAAGTTGCATTACACGCTCCAACGAAGAACGGAGACCAGAGAATTTTCAGGAAAATTATTTTAATTACATGATTAATTTTTATTAATTATTATACGGTGTTTTTAAATGTATTTTTCAAAAATAGGCTTTATTGAATAATTTTTACCCGTGAGATTTTATTTTTATCCGGTACGCGAATTGTATCGAATCAGGGGATTTTTTGAGGGTTCGGCTAATATTTTAAAGAACTTACCAACACGAAATATTTTTCAGGTGTGTGTGTGTGTGTGAGAACCCGAGTTTCCAGCACTAGCTAGCATTTTGCGCAAAATTTCAGTAGCGATGCAAAAATTTACAGCAGAAGCTAATATTTCAGAAGATGATATTTTTCCAGCAGACAAAATCCAGTAGCAGAAGACCTCAGTAGCGAGATTCCAGTAGATAGCTACTGATTCTACTTATGACTTATAACTGAAGCATTTAACACGGAATAAAGGCTGTTAATGGCAGATTATGGCCATTAATTGGGAGGTCAACAGTCAAAATTTTGCCTATAAATAACACCCTCAAATATCTGAATTGGTGTTATACAAACCTTGAGTTATCACTTGAAATTCGAGCTACGAGAGTGTATTTTCGAGCAGAAAAATACAGTAGCGAGAACAAGCAAATTCCAGACTTCAACCGAAATTTTTTAGCAAATTACTGTAAGTGGGCTTATGTATAAATATCTTAAAAACCGATTGATGACTTCTGTTTTGAAGCAAAGTATATGTATTTTTGAATTTTGATATCTGATTTTTGAAGCACTGAAACCTAGTGAACTAATGGTAGGAATATATATTCTGAACATTACTGAATTCTGATTACTGATTACTGGCCTCACCCCTTAGAGGAGAGAACATATAGGGGACTGATATCAGTTTAGCCATGAAATTCACAAACGTGCTCAGTGCTTACTTGCTAAATTTTTTATTTCTGTTATGAATATTGATTTCTGATGACTGACTGATTCCTGAATACTGATTCATGTTCTGAAAATAAGAGTTTCTGTATATTATTTGTATTACTGTTTCTGTTGAAAATGATTTCGAAAACTGAGAATTATTCCCGCCCCCGCTTACTGAGTGACAACCATATCACTCACCCACCAAAGCCATCTCAGATAAGAACGAGGAAGAATTGTTAGAAGAAGAAGAGCAGATGCAGTTCTGGGGCTGGTGAAGAAGACTATTATTTCGCAGTTCTAATTTATGTTTTCCGCTGCATTTGTTAAGAAGTTATTATATTTGGATTTACATTTCCGCTGTAAAACATTAGTCATTTGACTTTGTGTCAGACAACGAATATTCAGTATTATGAATAAAAGACTGGTTTCTGAATAAAGTACTTCTGAGGCTTGTTGTTTTCGAATGTAAATTGGAGAGCAACGCCGGTGTCGACCAACCCCGTCCCTGGGGCATGACAGTGTGTTTGGATTTAATGGGCCTACTTTTAAGTTTATTTGGGCTTAAACCTCTTTTTAAACATTTAATTGGCAACTTAGGGCCCGTAATCCACTAAACTACTATTTAATATTAACCTAAAGCACATTTAACCTAAACCTAAGCTTTATTCAGCCGACAACCCTCCTCCCCACTTCATTTCTCTCGGCATTTCTCCAGCAGCTCCAAGAGTAGGCTTCGACCACTATTTTCTTTGCAAGAAAATCCTCCCGGCACTCGTTCTTCGATCTCCTCGCGTTCGTATCATCTAAGGCACGTTATGTACTTTCATTTCTGCATCTTGTTAGCCATATACTGCTGATGTGTGTACCATAGTTGTTAAAAATCAGATCATACACATTCGAGATAGTGATGCACGGTTTTTGCATGAAAATCATATTTTGATTTTAAACTCACGATTCTCGATTCCTTGTGCAAGGGCTGCCGAGTCCAGGTCATATAAGGGTGGAAATGATGTAATCTAACGTGTGTAATTGCTGGAACCACGATAGAGTCGAGGTCTAGCAAAGGCCGATCATTCTTGTCTTGTGTGTGAAGATTTTTGGTTTCGACTACAGGGACCTAGAATAGGAGGCGAACCAGCGGCAGCCAGGGTTGATCCTGTTGGATCTCGGTTCTCTCGTGCCCAAAACGCAGCGGAAGTTTAAAATTTTTTAAATTATTTTGACAATCAAAATATATTTGTGTTTGGACACTCGTATGGTTTATATATTCAAACATTCATAGGGCGTTAGAATTTTATACCTTTGGTGAATTAATTCACTTGGCTCCAACTAATTCGGGGTTAGCGGATATAGCTCTTGATGAGTTCCCTACGAACTTTCTTCAATGACTCCTTCCTTCAATCTTCGAAACAGGTCCACGACTAGAAGATTTGTTCCTCTTCTAATTTGCACTAGTAAATTAGAAGAAGTTTTTACGTAGGAGATTAAAAACGAGAGACGGCTCAAACTTTTCCTTCAAAAGGAAATGGCCGAAATTTTGTGGAGAGAAGAAGAAGGATTTTCGAAAATATGGTGGTGGAGCCTAATAATCATAATTAACATTAATGGGCTTGATTAATTAATTGAGCTAATCCAACTAGTTTAATTAATTAATCAAAGCCCATTAAAAACTTTAATTATTTAGTATGTTGGACTTGTACTTCTACAAGCCCATTAAATATACTTCGCACCAATTTTAATTTAATATTTAATAAACTCAACTTTTGAACTTAATAAATTAAATCGATTATAAATTCAACATTTGAATTTATTTTTTAAATTATAAATTCAACTCCTTGAATTTTATTACCTCCAGAATTTAATATTTAATAAACTCAACTTTGGAGTTTAATAAATCAAATTCTCAGATTTTATAAATTCAACTCCTTGAATTTATTTTCCCAAAATTTAATTATCATAAATTCAACTCTTTATTTAACTATATCATAATATATATTCAACATCTTGAATTTATTCTCTCAAAATTTAATTATCATAAATTCAACTCCTTGAATTTACTATATCAAAATATAAATTCAAATCCTTGAATTTATTCTCTCAACGGGAACAAACGATCCAGTGCTTGTGTGACCCTCAATGGTTCAGGGATACAGCTAGCCGTAGATTCACAATTCTTTGTGATTCAGTACATAATCCTTTATTCGGGATTACCCTTATTTGCCACATTCTATATATCAACAATTGATCATGAGAATGTCAGAAATCATATTTCTGATTAAACTCATCGAATCATGGTAAGTGCGTCTAGTAGCATCGCCCCATGATTCCCTAGGTATCACTGATAGTGCCTGCAAGAACCAGTCGATTATGATTAGCGTACAGTACGATCCCTTCATCTCATATATCCCGATCGAATATGCAGTCATTGGTTCATCGAGAGTTGCATAATAATTCGATAACTATGTGATACATATTAATAGTGGCATCGCATGTACTATTGGAGAACTCCTTCTCTAACGTACATCTCATACTCTGGCCAGAGATTCCACGCACTATTATTTCATCAGATCATATAGGATATCCACACCGATAGGTGAGCGGTGAATCCCCGACTACAATGCACTGGCTCATATATGTGTCGCAACTGTATCCAACCTCGCCACCTGATGACTCTCTTGGAGCCGGTAAACGAGTCAAAGCACAGCCCTAGCATATAGAGCCTCAGTGTTGTCCCGGGTCGTAAGGACTAATGGTGTACAATCATAACCACGGACTTATCCTCTCGATGAATGATAACCACTTGGAAAGTCCGAGGGAGTGTTGTTCGGTATAATCATCATATGACTACCCATCTGCATATTTTGACATCACTATGCCCTTACCAAGAAATGCAGTACATAACATCACAGATGCTAGTCTCGAGCTCAAGCGACCTTTATCCATGTTTTAGACGGCTTAATCGACTTGGAACGAATTTAGATCATACGATGTTTACAAAGAGTTTCAACATCGAATTACGATTCATTTGTATTAAAGTATAATCAATGACTTTATCTATGATGATTGCATGGGTATACAGATAAAGTAAAACAAGAACATAAAAAGTTAAATTATATAAAAATAAATATTCTTTATTTCACTTGAGTCAATAAATTCCCTAGCCAACCGTTGGCTTGCAGGGCATCTACTCTAACAATCTCCCACTTGCCTTAGAGCCAACTACCCATAAACATTAATCCCATTGCTTCGCGATGGTTTTCAAACAATGGTCCTGGCAAGGGCTTTGTAAGTGGATCAGCAACATTATCTGCAGAGGGGACTCTTTCGACTGATATATCTCCTTTTCCTACAATCTCCCGGATGATGTGGAAGTTCCTCAGTACATGTTTGGATCGCTGATGAGACCTTGGTTCCTTTGCTTGTGCAATGGAACCAGTGTTGTCACAGTACACCGGGATTGGATCAACTCCATTAGGAATAACGCCCAACTCATGGACAAAAATTCCTCATCCAAACTGCCTCTTTGGCTGCAGCAGATGCAGCAATGTATTCACCTTCAGTGGTGGAATCCGCAACGGTGTCTTGCTTGGAACTTTTCCAAGAGACAGCCGCATCATTAAGCATTAATAAAAAACCAGAGGTCGATTTCAAATCATCTACGTCACATTGGAAGCTAGAATCAGTGTAGCCTTCCAATTTCAATTATCCACCCCCATAAACCATGAACAAGTTCTTAGTCCTTCTCAAGTACTTAAGAATATCTTTCACGGCTTTCCAATGCATTGGACCAGGGTTCGCCTGATATATGCTTGTAACACTCAGAGCGTAAGCAACATCAGGACGTGTCGATATCATACCATACATGATACTACCAATGGCTGACGCATATGGAATACGTGTCATCATCTCTATCTCTTCATCAGTTTTGGGACACATAGCTTTAGATAGAGTAACACCATGAAATATTGGTAATTATCATCTCTTGGACTCTTCGCTTCAGAATGGTATCGATATAAGTGGCTTGGGTGAAATCCAGCATCCTCTTTGATCTATCTCTATAGATTTGTATTCTCAATACATAGGATGCTTCACCCATGTATTTCATGGAGAATTTACTTGCTAAGCATAATTTAGTTGATTGCAGTAATCCTACATCATTTCCAATGAGTAGGATGTCATCAACATAAAGTACTAGGAATGTCACTGCACTTCCACTAACTTTCTTGTACACGCATGGTTCCTCAGGATTCTTAGCAAAACCTAACTCTTTGATAGTGCTATCAAATCTGAAGTTCCAACTCCTTGACGCCTGCTTGAGACCATGTATTGATCTCTGAAGCTTGCATACCTTATGCTCACTTCCTACTGATGTGTATCCCTCAGGTTGAGACATATAAATTTCTTCTTTGATGTCTCCATTGAGAAATGCAGTTTTTACATCCATTTGTCATATCTCATAATCATATCATGCTGCTATGGCTAGTAGTATTCTAATGGACTTAAACATAGCAACTGGTGAAAAAGTTTCCTCATAGTCAATTCCTTGCCTTTGAGTATAACCTTTTGCAACCAGTATTGCTTTGAAGGTCGCTACCTTCCCATCCGTCCCAAGCTTTCTTTGGTAGATCCATTTGCATCATATGAGAACGATTCCCTCAGATGGATCCACTAATGTTCGGACTTGGTTTGAATACATAGAGTCCATTTCTGACTGCATGGCTTCAAGCCATTTGGTCGAATCAGTATCAGATATTGCTTCTTTGAAATTCATTGGATCACATCCAACACAATGCTCATCATGGCTTTGTTCATGAAGAAGCGTATATCTTGCAGGTGGTCTAATAACCCTATCAGACCTTCTAGGAGCTTGTACTTCAACTACTGGTTGTTGGAAATTAGGTTCAACTACTATAGTTGAGGGAGTACCTTGAATTTTTTCAAGTTCTATCATCTTGTCTTTTCTATCTAATAGAAATTCTCTTTCAAAAAAAGTAGCATTTCTTGAAACAAACACTTTTGCTTCATTGGGATGATAGAAATAATATCCAACAGAATTCTTTGGATATCCTACAAAGTAGCACAAAGTGGATCTACTATCCAATTTGTCTCTCACTGTCTGCTTCACGTAAGTAGGATATCTCCATATTCTCATGTAAGAATATTTGAGAGTTTGTCCTATCCATATCTCATATGGTGTTTTATCCACTACTTTAGTCTGGACATTATTCAACAACATTACCCCAATTTCAAGCGCAAAGCCCCAAATGATGTAGGCAATTCAGTTAATCCCATCATGGATCGAACCATGTCCAACAAGGTTCGCTTACGAAGTTCAGAAACACCATTCAATTGTGGTGTTGCTGGTGGAGTCCACTGTGAGAGAATCTCATTCTCTTATAGATAACCCAAAATTTCAGCACTCAAGTATTCTCCACCTCGATCAGATCGAAGTGTATTAATACTTCTTTCTAGCTGTTTTTCTATTTCAGATCCGAATTCTTTGAACCTTTCAAATGCTTCATATTTGTGTTTTATCAAATAAACATACCGATACCTCGAATGGTCATCAGTAAAGATAATGAAGTAGGATTGCCCATATTTTGTGCTAACACTTAACGGGCAACAAATGTCTGTGTGGATCAAATCCAGTAGACCATGTGCACGTTCCACGTTTCCATTGAATGGAGTCTTGGTCTTTTTTCCTTTCAGACAGGACTCACGGGTAAGTAGATAATTTATGTCTGACAAGTCAAATATGCATTCTCCCACTAACTTGTGTATCCTTCTTTGGGAAATGTGACATAGTCTAACGTGCTATATTTGTGCGGATTTGGATCATCTAACTTTCTTTTGTTTGTTGTTGAAATCCTGTTTACTTGGACATTCACTTATCATTTCCAGAACATTTCTTTCCCTTACTTTGTAGGCCATTTTTCGTCCAGACGAGAGGCCCATTAGAAAAACAACATTTTCATGTTTTATGGTGATCTCATAAGTCATAAGCATATTGACTAGCTTTTCAAGGCTATCATCTATCTTATTCAAATTGAAGTTCATCATAACCCTGTCAAATTAGGAAGAGAAAGATAACAAATTGATGTCATCAAGTAACTCGTTGGGAATCACATATTCCAGCCCACCACATTCTCAATAAGCCTAGTCATATATACACCACGCTCATGGGCCAAAGCCCTATCTTGCATGCGTGTAGTCATAAGCTTTTAAAAGTGGTGTGCATCATTGTACGAGTTTCATGCACCATGCAACTCTTGCATGTGTATTCGAATGTCAGCAGCATTTAACATTTCCTCAAACTGTCATTACAGTTCATTTGACATAGAAGCGAGCACATTACACTTTAGCTTGCACACTATGGTCCCACCATCTTGCATGCATTGTCAGTTCAACAAGACTGACATTAGTGTGTATGTCATTTTCTCCGAATTTAGAACAATTTTTCCAACCAATCTTGAAAATTAGATTCGGTTAGCTTGTTAATAACAAAAATAGATTACGTGACAAAATCGAAAATATACTGATATGAAAACAGAATAATGGTTGCTGATTATTTAAAATAATTTTAAGATATAAAATATAGATTTTATTTTATAAATCTCCCTCCCACTATTTTGACATTTTTACCACTCTCTGATGAAAAAGAGAAATCGTATTTCCTTAATGGGCACGTAGAGTCCAATTAGCCAATTATAATCCCCAATAATATCAGCCAATTATAATTTCTAAAAGATAGAATCCAATTGCATCTCTATGCAACCTCCGCGTGTTTTGCCTCACGTTTAATAAGGACCTAATAATTTGACGACCTTTATTTTCGCGTGTCAAACCGACCCATCAATGTTGAATTATAGTAGACGGTCGCCATGAGTTCCCCCCAATAATATGAGCCGAAGTCTTGGGAGTTCTACTCAATTCACATCATATGTCCGGTGGAAGTCACAGCTTTCCGGCATCCAGGCCTCCCCAATAATATGAGCCAGACACTGCCCGCGGGTAGTGATCAACATCCAACCACGGTTCATGGAAGGCAAGGAAAAATTAAACTTCCTTTAATTTTTACTTTTTTGATTTGATATAAATTTTGAATCATATTCAAAATGAGGGATTTTAATTTTAAAATTGTCTCATCATTTTAATTTAAAATCGTGTGCCACGAGTTTGTATGTTTGTCGGATTCTTGCAACTATATTATTTAATAATATACATACATGCATACTACTATATATCACATATATATATATCATAATATGACATTCAACAATAAATAAAGATGATCGATCGCTAACACTATTAGATCCATGTGAGCCAGATATGGATCCAGGTCCAAAACCTAGGTGAATGTAGGGATACAAATGCAACTATTACAAGAGCTTCAAATATTTTACATGACTTCATCTTGTGCATCAAGCCCACCATCTTTCAATCTTGATCTCCCACTATTTCTAATAATTACATTTAAAAAGTCATGGCACATAAGGGATACATCTCATGGGGTGAGAACGGGCCATAAACCAGGCCCACTTTAATAATATCAAATATTAACAAAATGAATAATAACAGTAAAATATCCTAACATATACCTATCACATTGGTCAAAGCTCTCGATCATCCTTCATGCTTTTAATATCAAATATTAACATCAATTTAATTAAACAAATTTAATTAATTGATAAATCATGTATCTAATAATTTTATTACTAACCACCACAATTATTAAAGAATTTGATAAATTAAATTAACACTTTTATTTAATTTCCAATTAAATCAATAATAATTGATTTCTTGTAAAACTCATTTTTACCATAAATAATTAAAATCATATTCTAATTATTTATTATACAAGAAAATTATTAATTTTCCAAAAATTAATTTTTCAAAAAAATAAATTGAACTCATTTTCATAAAATATCAATTTAATCCAAAGTTTTGAAAAATCAGAAAATCGCACCCTAGGGACAACTAATTCAAGCCCATTATCCAGAAAGGTTCCAGAGACACTCTCGGGCAGCCCCCGCGCTGCGCAGCGTGCGGGCGCTCTGAACGCTGAGCGCGCGCATCGCGCGCTGTGCGGAGCGCACAGTGTGCTGCCCGGAACAGTTCTGGGCAGCCTCCTTTTTTTTTTTTGGAAAAATAAACTTTTTTATGGTGCAACAATTTTCTAAAAAAATTTCTTGTGTGGTTAGAAACTAATTATTCAATATGATTTTAAACCATACGATTTAGAAATCCTGGCTCTGATACTACTGTTGGATCTCGGTTCTCTCGTTCCCAAAACGCAGTGGAAGTTTAAAAAATTTTTTATTATTTTGACAATCAAAATATATTTGTGTTTGGGCACTCGTATGGTTTATATATTCAAACATTCATAAGGCGTTAGAATTTTATACCTTTGGTGAATTAATTCACTTGGCTCCAACTAATCTGTGGTTAGCAGATATAGCTCTTGACTGAGTTCCCTACGAACTTCCTTCAACGACTCGTTCCTTCAATCTTCGAATCAGGTCCACGACTAGAAGATTTGTTCCTCTTCTAATTTGCACTAGTAAATTAGAAGAAATTTTTACGTATGAGATTAAAAACGAGTGACGGCTCATACTTTTCCTTCAAAAGGAAGTGGCCGAAATTTTGTGGAGAGAAGAAGGATGATTTTCGAAAATATGGTGGTGGAGGCTAGGGTTATGCCATGCTAACTCCTATTTATAATTAAGCAATCACCTAATAATCATAATTAACATTAATGGACTTTATTAATTAATTGGGCTAGTCCAACTAGTTTAATTAATTAATCAAAGTCCATTAAGAACATTAATTATTTAATATGTTGGATTTGTACTCCTACAAGCCCATTAAATATACTTCGCACCAATTTTAATTTAATATTTAATAAACTCAACTTTTGAGCTTAATAAATTAAATCAATTACAAATTCAACATTAGAATTTATTGTTTAAATTATAAATTCAACTCCTTGAATTTTATTACGTCCAGAATTTAATATTTAATAAACTTCAACTTTTGAGTGTAATAAATCAAATTCTCAGATTTTATAAATTCAACTCCTTGAATTTATTCTCCCAAAATTTAATTATCATAAATTCAACTCCTTGAATTTACTATATCATAATATATATTCAACATCTTGAATTTATTTTCTAGAAATTTTTTATCATAAATTCAACTCCTTGAATTTACTATATCATAATATAAATTCAACTCCATGAATTTATTCTCTCAACGGGAACAAACGATCCAGTGCTTATGTGACCCTCAATGGCTCAGGGATACAGCAAGTCGTAGGTTCACAACTCTTTGTAATTCATGACATAATCCTTTATTCGGGATTACCCTTATTTGCCACATTCTATATATCAATAATTGATCATGAGAATGTCAGAAATCATATTTCTGATTAAACCCATCGAATCATGGTAAGAGCGTTTAGTAGCATCGTCCCATGATTCCCTAGGTATCATTGATAGTGCCTGCAAGAACCAGTCGATTATGATTAGCATACAGTACGGTCCCTTCATCTCATAAATCCCGATCGAATCTGGAACCATTGGTTCAATGAGGGTTGCATAATAATTCGATAACTATGTGATACATATTAATATTGGCATCGCATGTACTATTGGAGAACTCCTTCTCTAACGTACATCTCATACTCTGGCCAGAGATTCCACGCACTATTATTTCATCAGATCACATAGGATATCCACACCGATAGGTGAGCGGTGAATCCCCGACTACAATGCACTGGCTCATATATGTGTCGCAACTATATCCAACCTCGCCACTTGATGACTCTCTTGGAGCCAGTAAACGAGTCAAATCACAGCCCTAACATATAGAGTCTCAGTGTTGTCCCGGGTCGTAAGGACTAATGGTGTACAATCATAACCATGGACTTATCCTCTCGATGAATGATAACCACATGGAAAGTCCGATGGAGGGTTGTTTGGTATAATCATCATATGACTACCCATCTGCATGTTTGGACTTCTCTATGCCCTTACCAAGAAATGCAGTACACAACATCACATATGCTAGTCTCGAGCTCAAGCGACCTTTATCCATGTCACTACAAGAAAAATGTCATACGACAACGGTTTTTAACCGTTGTTGTAGCCATTTTAAAACTGTTGTTAAAGCCAGTGTTGTTAAATGGTTCGCCCAAGGACAACGATTTTTCATTGTTGTCGTAGCTACAATTTGCGACGATTTTGAAAACCGTCGCAAATGAAAAACCGTTGTCGTAGCTACAATTTGCGACGGAAAACATATAACAACCGTCGCTAATTAGCGACTGTTCGTTACACTGTTGCTAAATTTAGCGACAGGTTTACTAATAACCGTCGCTAAATGTAGCGACGATATTCATGTGCAAAACCGTCTCTACTTAGCGACGGTTTATACATGAATTCCGTCGCTAATATTTTAGTTAAAATAAAAAAAATTTAAGAATTTAACAAATCTGTGTTTTGAATTGGTACAATAGTATAAGAGATAAAAAAATTTAAGTGTCATGAAGTGAAAAAATCGTGTAAGAGATAAAAATTTTAATTGTTTTGAAGTGGTAAAAAAATCGTGTAAGAGATAAAAATTTTAAGTGTTGTGAAGTGGTAAAATCGTGTAAGAGATAAAAATTTTAAGTGTTGTGAAGTTGTAAAATCGTGTAAGTGAGAAAAATTTAAGTGTTGTGAAGTGAAGTGGAAGAAAATGGAGCGAATTTGCAGGTATTTATAGAGAGTGGTGGAAGAAAATTGAGGGAAGTAAAGGTGGGATCGAATTTTTGAATTTGCGACGGTTTGCTGACAACCGTCGCAAATTGTAGCAACGGTTTAATCTAACCCGTCGCGAAAATTAGCGACGGTGTTAATGACAATTAGCGAAATTTTAAGGTAAACCGTCGCTAATGACAATTTCAAATTCATGATACTTTTGCTAACTTTAGCGACGGTTTATATAAAACCGTCGCTAATTTCAAATTAGCGACGATATAGTTAAAACTGTCGCTAACATTAGCGACGGTTTTTCTCGCTATTAGAAAAACCGTCGCTAAATAACGTTGTGTTTTATTCTAAGCACTACGCTAATCGATAACGATTTTCTAAAACCGTTGTCGATTGTCCAAAAAAACACGCTAATAGACAACGGTTCATTAAACCGTTGTCATAAACGTTCAAAGACAACGGTTTTACAGAACCGTTATTATTGACCCTAAAAACCGTTGTTTTTGACCCCCAAAAGACAACGGTTTTATAAAAAACGTTGTCTTTTGCTTAAAAAATGATCTACGACAACGGTTTTAGTTAAAACCGTTGTCGTATGTGTGTTGTTGATTATGAAATTTCTTGCTGTGTGTTTTAGGCGGCTGAATCGACTAGGAACGATTTTAGATCATACAGTGTTTACAAATGAGTTTCAACATCGAATTACGATTCATTTGTATTAAAGTATAATCAAGGACTTTATCTATGCCGATTGCATGGGTATACAGATAATGTAAAACAAGACCATAAAAAGTTAAAATATATTAAAATAAAGATTGTTTATTTCATTTGAGACAATAAATTCTCTAGCCAACCGTTGCCTTGTAGGGCATCTACTCTAACAGATCCAAGCCACAGACAAGGTCCTGGTGGGTCCGAGTCAAGGCCTGGAAAGCCCCGAACCCCGCTGGAATCAGTCCCGTAGTCGCGCGATTGGGCTTAGTGCAAACAGCCGCGGGTGGAGCTTCTTTGGAGATTTGCGGTTGTTGGTAGGTGCTAGGCTGCATGGGACTGAAATCTTGATTCATGTAGGACCAGTAGGGTCTAGTAAGGTGCTAGGAGTGAGCCATGGGTGTGTGGTTGAGGGAGAAGCTCGGTCATGGGAGATAGAGATTAGTCGAGAGAAAATGGGTTAGGCTCGGCCGTTGTATGACATGGTTCCGTGCAGCAGCTTTTGTTTGGGTTTGGCTTAGTTTAGAAGTGGTCATTAGGTTCCTAATGGTGTGTCTTAAAGGTTGGATAGGTGGTTAGATTAGAGAGGACCGAAAGGTTATGAGATGGGGGCCATGTGTTGTCATGTGATTATAGAATGGGGATGGCCGAGAGTTTTGTCTCTTTTTGGATCCTTCAGCCGAAAGTTTTGGAGCTGTTATTAGAGTATTAGGGGCCTTTTCGTGTTTTTAAGATAAAAAAAATTGAGAAAAATTGGATTAAGTTTCGAGTCGATAAGGATTAAAACCGAGACTTCGGTCAAAGTTTTAAAACGAATTGGTTAAGTTCTGATTTTGCGTCTAGGAATATTTTAAATATTTTTTGGGGAATTTTAAGGAGTTTGATATGTTTCGGGTCAATTTTAGAGGTCCAGGGTTGTAACGATAATTTTTGCGTTTCCAGGGGCAAAATGGTCATTTTGCACCCGGGGTGAGATTTTGGTCCTGGCAGCGCCTTGAGCACAAATATATGACATTTTAAATGTTTATGCATCATTTTTATGATTTTTATGCAATTATGATAAATACGTTGCATGATTGGTTTAAAAGAAAAGTTATGCATATGCATGTTTTATTAAGTGATGAAAATGATGATATTTTTGAAGGATGAAAATTGGTTGTGACTGACGATGTATATGTATACAATGAAATGAGATATGATGAGCTGAGGTCCAGGCTCAATGAGCCGGTAATGCTGTCGCTGATGTCCCCTGTCGCCGGGTACCACGGTTTTATAGATGGATCCATCGATAGAGCTGATACGAAAGTCACAACTAATGAACTGAATTAGATTAAAAGAAAATGTTTAAGTTTATGTTGATACGATGAGCTGTTTTGACACGTATATGATGACATGAGATTACATGATTTGACAAGACACGATTTTACATGACACGTTTATGTTCATATTTAAAGATCATGAAAGTTATGTTGAGTAGGATAATTTTCACTGCTGTGTGCCTGTATATGTACTTGTTATTCCTGGTACAGGTGTGTTGAGTCTATAGACTCACTAAACGTGTGTGATGCAGGTGAGTTCGATGTTGAGGAGACTGGAGGTGCTGGACTCTGAGTCAGCGGACCTGGTGGGCGACACGACCCGAGGGCCTATGATTTTTCTGCACTATTATGATTTCATGTTTTGAGAGGATACGAGTATTTTATACGCTGGTTTATCTTACTGTTGGATGTAGGATTTTTCTCATATTTTTATCCGCTGCATTTTATTGGTAATTGCTTGTGAAAATTTTTAAATGATGATTTTAAGTATGGTTACATGCATGCGATTCTTTTAAATGTTTGTTTTCAAAAATGGGAGCTTTAAAAAAAATATTTCTGCATTTTAGAACAAGTAGATGTTACATAATGGCTGCCTGAAAACCCGCTAACATATTGTTGTAATTTTTTGTGGTTTTGTGTCAATTATTTTTTGTTATTTTTTGAGTAAGTTTTATATGAAACGGTCTCATGTACTGTAAGACAGGTCGACCTGGTACATATTTGGAGGAGCAAAATGATATTTTTTGTATAAAAAATAATATTTTTTGCATAGATCGGGTCAGACAGGAGATTCATCTCCCAAAATTGTCCATAAAACTGTCTATATCAGTTTTTTTTGTGCATTATCTTTTGAGCCAAAATTTCAAAGAATGTGCTTGAATTTAAAACTATCTAGGTTATTTTTAGCAAAAGAATTATACAAATTTATGGTGTTTTATAATTTTTGGATGAAGATTGGTATGCTCATTTACACTTAAAAAGTATTTGGAAAAGATTTAAATAGTTTTCTTTGTCAGTGAATTTGTGATAATATCGGTTTTCTTCTATGTATAAAATTAATTTTATTCACCGTTTTTTATATTTTGTGCATTTGACACATACTTCTCTTATCAAATATAAAAATTATAAAATATTAAAGAAAGTGAGTGTCAAATTAGTGAAGTGTAAGGAGGCTAATGACCGGTCTATGAGATCAGTCAATCATGTTTATATTTACAATAAAAAATAATATTTTTTAATAAGTGATTGAAATAGAATATTTGTGTCACAATTTGTATTACATATGATATTTTATTTACTAATCAGGATCAATTCAGTACCCCAAAATCTCCTCGAATTTCCCGGTGATTAAGCCATTTATTTTCAATAAAATCTTAATCTTGAATGGATAATGTGTATAGTAGAATCTCACGATCGTTAACGGAAGTGCGCGCGGAATTAAATTTTTCCCTATCTTGAACATTTCACATATCAATTTGTTCTTGTTTTCTTTATTTCTCACTCATATCATACTGTTACATAAATATTCACTAAAATCAATATCTTTAGCTTCATAATAATCAATTTATTTATACTATATGTTTTAACTATCTCAAATAATTTTGGTTAAGAATCATATATATATATATATATATATCATTTTTGGATAAGAGTTTTTTTATATATAGGGATGGCAATGGGCCGGGAAGGGGGCGGGTTTGCCATCCCCATCCCCATCCCCGAATTCCATCCCCACCCCATACCCGCCCCAATCCCCGCTTTTTCGGGTTCGGGGAATCCCCAAACCCGAAACTTCGGGGATCAACTTCACATCCTCGCCCTCATCCTCGTTTCAAAAATATTAATGTGGCAAGACGATGATGAATTCGGAGATTTTCTCAAACCAAAACTTATTATTATCTATTATTATTAGAGGTAATATTAATATTTTAAAAAATATTATTATTATATTATTAATATTAATACTACAATTATTTTATTATTAATATTATTTTCGGGGCGGGTTCGGGGATTTCGGGGATAGGGATAGTAATCCCATACCCGCCCCGAATTACATCGGGGATTTTTTTAAATTCTCGAATTCCGAACCCAAACCCGAAAAAATCGGGGATCCCCATCCCCGATTCGGGCTTTCCCCACGAGGCCCCAAACCCGTGGGGAAAGTTGCCATCCCTATACATATATAATTCATTGAGTTCTAACATAATGCTACCGCTCTACGTCAGAGTTTTTATAAGAATCTTAAAAACGGTCCAAATCTTTTGTCTGTTTTTTAATTTCGAACTTCTGAGTTTGATCGATTTGCTTCTCTGTATAAACACATCTCACTCGCATATTTGAACCATATTATTCAATTATATTTTTCAGCAAACAGTCTACAGATTTTGCATGCAGAAAAAAGACCAGAAGGTGCAATACAGAGTTTTTTTCTTGATTTGGTTTCACTGATTTGTGTTGTTTGTATTCAAATGATAGAACCTTAATTTTCCGCCGTGTATTTCACATTACGTGTGTTGTGAATCGTGTTCTCTCCTGCCCAAACGCAGTGGAAGTTTTAAAATTTTTATTTTATTTTGACATTCAAAATTATTGTTTGAGCACTCGTATGATTTTAATAAACATACATAGGATGTTTGAACTTTTACCTTAGTGAATTTTCACTTCGCTCCAACTACGTCGGTACAAGCGAACGTAGCTCTTGTTGTAAATCCTATGTACGTTCTTCAAATATCATTTCTTCAATCTTCAAATTAGATCCACGACTGAATTACTTGTTCCTCTTCTAATTTGCACTAGAAATTATAGTAGGATTTTACCTA
The DNA here is from genome assembly GCF_025594145.1 of Primulina tabacum. Lineage (NCBI taxonomy): Eukaryota > Viridiplantae > Streptophyta > Magnoliopsida > Lamiales > Gesneriaceae > Primulina > Primulina tabacum. The sequence goes on from NC_134551.1 coordinate 45,778,457, forward strand.
GATATTGATATGAAGTTGCCGAAAACAAGGAGAGTGGGAAGAGGTGTGTAGGACCGAGCGCTTGCCGCTTTACCAAAAGATATACTTAGTAATAATGGTGCAAATCAAATCTTCTAAACCGCACAGCAGCTCAAGCACCACGGTTCGATCCCTCTACTAAGCAAGGACAATTATTGCACCCAACAATCTCCCTCGCAATAATTTCACTCCTTGCAATCAATGGGAATCGAACCCGTGACCTTGGCTCTGATACTAATTGTAGGACCGAGCGCTTGCCGCTTTAACAAAAGCTATAGCTAGTAGTAATAGTGCAACTCAAATCTTTTAAACCGCACAGCAGCTCAAGAACCACGATTCGATCGCTCTCTAAGCAAGGACAATTATTGCACCCAATAAGGTGGCTTTTTCGAAAAATCCCTTGGCTTGGAGGCTAGGGTTTCGAAAATTAAGAATGAATTATTATGTTTAACTCTAAGCCTAATACACATATATATAAGCTTAGGGCCCATTAATTAAATTAAATAATTAATGAGCTTAATCAATTAATTATTCTAATCCAACTAGTTTAATTAATTAATTAATCTTTTAAAGTTCAATTAAGCACCTTAATAATATGTATATTGGTCTTCTACTACTACAAGCTCATTATACATATACTCATTATATTTAATTTAAATCCTTTATAAATTCAACATTTGAATTTAATATTTAAATTATAAATTCAACTCCTTAAATTCATCACCTCCAAAATTTAATAGTCATAAATTCAAATCCTTGAATTTATATCTCAATGTATTCTATAAATTAAACTCCTTGAATTTATTATCTCAATATTTTATATAAATTCAACTCCTTGAATTTATTATCTCAACGTGGACAAAATAATCCAGTACTTGTGTGACCTCAATGGTTCAGGGATACAGCTAGCCATGGGTTCACAACTCTTTGTGATTCAGGACATAATCATTGATTCGGGCTTATCCTAATTTGCCTCATTCTATGTATCAACAATTGATCATGAGAATGTCAGAAATCACATTTTTGATTAAACTCATCGAATCATGGTAAGAGCGTCTAGTTGCATCGCCCCATGATTTCTTAGGTATCACTGATAGTGCCTGCAAGAACCAGTTGGTTATTATTAACGTACACTAAGGTCCCTTCATCTCATATATCGCGATTGAATCTGCAACCATTGGTTCATCGAGGGTTGCATAAGTATTCGATAACTCTGTGAGACATCTTTGAGAATAAATAGTGTCATCGCATATACAATTGGAGAACTCCTTTTCTAACGTATATCTCAAACTTCTGGCCAGAGATTCCATGTACTATTATTTCATCAGATCACACAGGATATCCACACCCGTAGATGAGCGGTGAATTCCCGACTACAATGCACTGGCTCCTACATGTATCGCAACTGTAACCAATCTCGCCACATGATTACCCTCTTGGAGTCGGTAAACGAGTCAAAGCACAGCCCTAGCATATAGAGCCTCAGTGTTGTCACGGGTTGTAAGGACTAATGATGTACAATCATAACCACAGACTTATTCTCTCGACGAATGATATTCACTTGAAAAGTCTTAGGGAGGGAAGTTCAGGTAAAATCATCATATGACTACCCAACTGCATGTTTGGACATCTATATGCCCTTATCAAGAAACGTGGTACACAACATCACATATGCTAGTCTCGAGCTCAAGCGACCTTTATCCATGTTTTAGGCGGCTGAATCGACTAGGAACGAATTTATATTATGCAGTGTTTACAATGAGTTTCTGTAGAGCTCAAAATCAGTACACGTAAATCTCATGCATTTATTTAGTTGTTAAATTATGTAATCAAATTTAAAATGATTTTTGAGATGCATGATTTATTTAAATGTATTATTTTAAACTATTTATGTTTATGTGATGCACGTTAAAATGTTTCCTTGAGTTTCATGTTTCAGGCAATTATTCGATGCGGGATAGAGGAAAAGAGACCGGCGATGATTTTTGGCAATTTTAAAATATGGTATTTTATTTTTAGTTAGAATTGGAGCATTTTAAATGATTATTAAGTTTTAAGTATTTTAAACACTAATTTATTTAATTAGTGATTTTAGGATTTTTAAAACTTTTAAATTTTAAGCAATTGTATATTTTATTTTGAATTAAGGGGTGTTAGAAATGTTATTGGGGATTGACTTCTATTTACCAATTTAATTAGCTAATTAAGCAAAACTTTTCCCTGATTAAACCTAAACTCACGCACACACACTCTTACACACACCCATACACGACCCACACACTCACACTTCATTTGGTTTGTTCCACTTCATATTTTGAGAGAAGCTTAGAGTTCTAATATCATACAGCAGCCGCCCCTCTCCCTTCGAAATTTCCAACAATTCATCGTTGGTTTCTTCAAGAAAAATCGAGCCACAAATCGTTCCGGTTCAACCCTCGCACTCATTCCGCTTCGGTATCGCCGTATCATGAGTTTTAAATATCAAAAGGCATGTATAATCTTTTGTTTATGCATCGATCTTATTATATTATATGTTCTTATGTTTATTATGTGTAAAAATTCATGTATGTTGTGCAAAGTTTGAGCAAAAATGATTGAATCGCTTTTAAAAGGATTTTTGGATCTCAAAACTCAAAATTTGCTGTCAATTTAAATACTGCGACTTTTAGGTCAGTTTTCTGGAAAAACTTTCAACATATAAAACGTAGAAATTTTTGATACCTTCGATTTGACAGTAAACTCGTAATTTTTGGATAAGAAACGAGTGAGTTATGATCGTTTTTGTGGGACTGCTCAAACTGTAACTTTATCAAAATATGTTCTTGACGTGTTCTTGAAGTTTAATTGTTGTAGGCTTTGTTGGGAACCGTTCGGTGATTGCTGCTGCGTTTAAGTGTTGTGAGTATGATGTTGGGATAAGTTTTGATACTTTGTTTCGTGTCGATGGTCCTTGGGTGCATTAGAAGTCGTAAGAAAAGCTTTGGTGTTAAATTATCGTGTTCACGGGTTGTGTTACGTTGTTTGTGTTGCGTAGTTGTTTTGGAGCATTTGTTTGAGTTTGAATCAGTGTCATAGCATCCTAGGATGGGTCTTGAGGTGTTGGTTCACGGTCCGTATGAGCGAGTGAGTAGGATTAAGTCACAAGTGTAGGGAATTCCGTTTGTTCACAATTCCAGTAGGTACACGGACCCCAAGCCGGACCCTTACACGGGGTCCGTGCCCTTGTTTCTTTCGAAATTCGAAATTACAGCATCCACCCGGACCCGGACCCTTACACTAGGGTCCGTGTACTCCTAAAAAAATTTACATTAAATTTTATGGGTTGTTTTGGGGCTTGATGTCATGATTAGTACGATGATTAAACGAGGTCGAGTCCCGAGAGATTTAGAATGTCATGAGAAAATTTGTCGTTTTTGGTTGTGAGCATGACTATACGTCTAAGTTATGCCAGATAGGTATTCGAACTTATGTTAGTATGTGCAACAGCGGCCCCAAGCGAGATCCAACGAATCCCTCAACGCCAAGTAAGTATGTTCGACGTGCAAAAGAAAATATTTTTATGTTTTTGATGTATGTAAATGTCTTGTGACCAAATTATGAACGGGTTTGGAAGTAGGTGAACGTGGCCGAGGACCTCTCCACTCCGGTAAAGCATGACCGGGTTTAGATCAGGATTGGAAAGCGGTAAAGCATGACCAGGGACCAATCCACCCGGTAAAGCATGACAGGGGATCTCATGTATGTGGTAGTGGACTTTCCCTGCCAGCCCAATACTATGGTTTAGTCAGATCAGGCGCATTTATGTATGTGTCACTTGCTTTGAAACATATCTCTACGCAAAATAATGTTATGTATGCTCAAGTATGTATGATGCAAGTATGTTTAAGAAAAGTTTTATGATGATGGCACGTCTACATTTAATGCTACTACGTTCAAGTTTCAAGTATGTTTATGCAATTACGTTCAAGTTTCAAGTATGTAAGCCCTACTTTAAAGATGCATGTGGTTTTATTATGCAGTACTTGCTATCTGCAGTTTATGCATGTTAAGTCTTTAAACTCACTAGACTTGATCGATGCAGGTGAGGATGACTTTGAGGAGACGAGGGGTGGGGACCAATGAGCCGGCTTGGACTGCGCAGGAGGCTAAACCCGAGGACCGCCCATGTTTTAAGATTTTAAGCATGACGATTTTAATACTCTGGTTTCACGTTATGGTTTACGATGTTTAAACAAGTGTTTTTCTTAGGAAAACTTTATTTGTGATCTCTGTTATTGCAAATATTTTGTATGAACAGTTTATTGATGATCGAAATTTGAAAGCTATTTTGTCTTTAAGAAATTTTTATTTTTCCGCAAATTTTAAATAGTTTAAAAGTACTGTACGTTACAGTTTTAACATCGAATTACGATTCATTTATATGAAAGTATAATCAAGGTATTTATCTATGTTGATCACATGGGTATACAGATAAAGAAATAACAAACCATGAAATAATTAATTATAGTAAAATAAAGATTGTTTATTACAACTGAGTTAATAAATTGTCTAGACAACAGTTGCCTTATAGGGCATCTACTCTAACAATCTCTCACTTACCATAGAGCCAACTACCCATAAAATTTAATCTCATTGCATCGTGGTGCTTCTCAAACAATGGTCCTGGCAAGGGCTTTGTAAGTGGATCAGCAACATTATCTGTAGAGGGGACTCTTTCAACTGATATGTCTCCTCTTCCCACAATCTCCCGTATGATGTGGAACTTCCTCAGTATATGTTTTGATCGCTGATGAGACCTTGGTTCCTTTGCTTGCGCAACGGCACCAGTGTTGTCGCAGTACAACGAGACTAGATCAACTCCATTAGGAATAACGTCCAACTCTTGGACAAAATTCCTCATCCAAACTGCCTATTTGGCTGTAGCAGAAGAAACAATGTATTCAGCTTCAGTTGTGGAATCCGCAATGGTGTCTTACTTGGAACTTTTTCAAGAGACAGCCGCACCATTTAGCATTAACACAAAATCATAGGTCGATTTCGAATCATCTATGTCACATTGGAAGCTAGAATCAGTGTTGCCTTCCAATTTCAATTCTCCACCTCCATAGACCATGAACAAGTTATTAATCCTTCTTAAGTACTTAAGAATATCTTTCACGGCCTTCCAATGCATTGGACCAGGGTTCGCTTGATATCTGCTTGTAACACTCAGAGCCTAAGAAACATCAGGACGTGTCGATATCATACCATACACGATACTACCAATGGCTGACGGATATGGAATATGTGTCATCATCTCTATCTCTTCACCAGTTTTGGGACACATAACTTTAGATAGAGTAATACCATGACACATTGGTAAGTATCCTCTCTTGAACTCTTCCATAGAGAATCGACGAATGGTATCAATATAAGTGGCTTGGGTGAGCCCCAGCATCCTATTTGATCTATCTCTATAGATTTGTATTCTCAATACATAAGATGCTTCACCCATGTCTTTCATGGAGAATTTATTTGCTAACCATATTTTAGTTGATTGTAGTAATCCTACATCATTCTCAATGAGTAGGATGTTATCAACATAAAGTACTAGGAATGTCACTGCACTCCTATTAACTTTCTTGTACACGTGTGGTTCCTCAGGATTCTTAAAAAAACCAAATTCCTTGATAGTAATATCAAATCTGAGGTTTCAATTCCTTGACGCCTGCTTGAGATCATATATTGATCTCTGAGGCTTGCATATCTTATGCTCACTTCCTACTGATGTGTATTCCTCAGGTTGAGACATATAAATTTCTTATTTGATGTCTCCATTGAGGGATGCACTCTTTACATCAATTTGTCATATCTCATAGTCATACCATGCTGCTATGGCTAGTATTATTCTGATGTAATTAAAATAGCAACTGGTGAAAAAGTTTCCTCATAGTCAATTCCTTGTCTTTGAGTATAACCTTTTGCAACCAGTCTTGCTTTGAAGGTCAATACATTCTCATCCGCCTCAAGCTTTCTTCTGTAGATCCATTTGCATCCTATGGGAACGATTCCCTTAAGTGGATCCACAAATGTCCAGACTTGGTTTGAATACATAAAGTCCATTTCAGACTGCATGACTTCAAGTCATTTGGTTGAATCAGTATCAGATATTGCTTCTTTGAAGTTCATTGGATCACATCCAACACAAGGCTCACCATGGCCTTGTTCATGAAGAAGCGTGTATCTTGCAGGTGGTCTGATAACCCTATCAGACCTTCTAGGAGCGTGTACTTCAATTACTGGTTGTTGGGGATTAGGTTCAACTTCTACAGTTGAGGGAGTATCTTGAATTTCTTCAAGTTCTATCATCTTGTCTTTTCTATCTAATTGAAATTCTTTTTCTAGAAAGGTGGCATTTGTTGAAACAAACACTTTTGCTTCATTGGGGTGATAGTAATAATATCCAACATAATTCTTTGGATATCCTACAAAGTAGCACAAAGTGCATCTACTATCTAATTTGTCTCTCACTCTCTGCTTCACATAAGCAGGACATCATCACATTCTCAAGTTAGAATATTTGGGAGTTTTTCTCATCCATATATCATATGGTATTTTATCAACTGCTTTAGTATGGACATTATTCAACAATATTGTCACAGTTTCAAACGCAAAACCCCAAAACGATATAGGCAATTCAGTGAATCTCATCATGGATTGAACCATGTCCATCAAGGTTCGATTACGACGTTCAGAAACACCATTTAATTGTGGTGTTGATGGTGGAGTCCACTGTAAGGGAATCACATTCTCTTTTAGATAACCCAAAAATTCAGCACTCAAGTATTCTTCACCTCGATCAGATTGAAGTGTCTTAATACTCCTTTCCAGCTGTTTTTCTACTTGAGATCTAAATTATTTGAACCTTTCAAATGCTTAAGATTTATGTTTCATCAAATAAACATACTCATATCTCGATTGGTCATCAGTAAAGGTAATGAAATAGGATTGCCTATATTTTGTACTAACTACTTAGTGGGCCACAAACGCCTGTGTGGATCAAATCCAGTAGGCCATGCCACATTCCACGTTTCCATTGAATGAAGTCTTAGTCATTTTTTCTTTTAGACATGACTCACAAGTAGGAAGAGAATTTATGTCTAACAAGTAAAATATGCATTCTCTCACTAGTTTGTGCATCCTTCTTTGAGAAATATGACCTAGTCTAGCGTGTCATATTTGTACGGGATTTGGATATTATATTTTTCTCTTGCTTCTTGTTGTTTTTGTATGTGCTTGGATATTGTTCAATGGGATATCTTTTAATTTTAAGTTATAGAGATCGTTTGTTAATTCATCGGTTCCAATCAAACATTCGTTCTTGTATAAATTGCGAACATCTTTAGAAAAACACAAGAATAACCATCCCTATCAAGCATGTAGATAGAAATAATATTTTTAACCAATTTAGGAACATATAAAACGTCTCTCAAAAACAACTGAATTCATTGTCTAAAATTAAAGTAACGTCTCCAATGATAGTGGCAGCATTCCTTGTTCCATTTCCTAGATTTAGAAATGTCACCATCTCAAGCCTCTTGCTTCTTCCCATCACCTGAAAATCATTGCATAGATGAGAATCACATCCGGTATCCAATACCCAACAAGAGGAATTAACAGAAACATTAACTTCAATTTAAAACATATCATGTCTAGAACGCTTCTAGGCAAGATACTCCGTTCAATTACGCCTCCAATGTTCAGGCTTGTTGCGATGGAAACAGACTTATTCTGACTTGTCAGGCTTTGTGGGCCCTGGATTTGGTTTCTTTTATGGCTTCTTGTTGGGCTTGTTCTTCTTCAGGGGGCAGAACGCTTCTTGCCTTTACTTTGGGCTCCCTTTTTCGTACCGGATGATGAGCCCACTAGAAGAACATACTTTTCCTTTTTGATTGTGGTCTCATAAATAGTAAGCATATTGACTAACTCTGCAAGGGTGGGCTCAAGCTTGTTCATATTAACATTAACCACAAATCCATCGAACGAGGCAGGAAATGATAGCAAGAGAATATTAGTTGCGAGCTCACTAGGAATAACCACGTCAAGTCTCACCAACTTCTCGATGAGCTCAATCATCCTAACACCATGCTCATGGACCGAAGCCCCGTCTCACAAGCGTGTAGTCATGAGTTCTTTCACAGTAGCACGTCTCTCTGAACGAGTTTGTACAGCATACAATTATTTCAGATGAAGGTGAATGTCAGCAGCATTCACCGCCTCCTCGAACCTCCTCTGAAGTTCATTCGACATAGAAGCCAACATATAACTCTTAGCTTGAAGATCATGGACCCACCATTTCTCAAGCTTAGCTAACTCAGTCTGACTGACATTAGCAGATGCTTCCTTCGGTGGCTTCTTATTAATCACATACGCAATATTTTCCGAGTTCAAAATAATCTTTAAATTTCGAAACCAGTCATTATAGTTACGGCCAGTCAATTTGTTTTGATCGAGAATGATTGAAAGCGGGTTACGAGCAGTCATCGTAAATATAATAAAAATGAAATAAGATAATTGTTACTGATAATTTTAAATTAATTCTAAGATATAAAATATGGATTTTTATTTTATAAATTTCCCTCCCACTATTTTGACATTTCCAACACCCTCTGATGAAAAAAGAAAATCGTATTTCCTTAGTGGCCACGTAGAGTCCAATTAGACAATTATAATCCCGAATAATATCAGCTAATTATAATTTCTAAAATTTAGAATCCAATTGCATCCATATGCAACCTCTGCATGTTTCGCCTCACGTTTAATAAGGACCCAATAATATGACGCCGTTTATTTTCACGTGTCAAACTTACCCATCAATATTGAATTGTAGTGGACGATCGCCATGAGTTCCCCCAATAATATAAGCCGAAGTCATGGGAGTTCAACTCAATTCACATCATATGTATGGTGGAAGTCACAGCTTACCGGCGTCCAGGCCTCCCCAATAATATGAGCCAGACACTGTCCGCGAATAGCGTTCAACATGCAACCGCGGTTGATGGAAGGCAAGAAAAGTTAAATTCTTTTAATTTTTACTTTTTCGGTTTGATATAAATTTTGAATCTTATTCAAAATGAGAGAATTTAATTTTTAAAATTGTCTCATTATTTTTCTTTTAAAATCGTGTGCCACGAGTTTGTATGTTGGATTCATGAAACTATATTATTTAATAATATACATACATGCATACTACTATATATCACATATATATCATAATATGACATTCAACAATAAATAAGGATGATCGATCATCAACAGTATTAGATCCATGTGAGCCATACATGGATTCAGGTCCGAAACCCATGTGAATGTAGGTATGCAAATGCAACTTATTGCAAGAGCTTCCAATATTTTATATATCTTCATCTTGTGCATCGGGCCCACCATCTTCCAGTCTTGATCTCCCACTATTTTTAATAATTATTTTTAAATAGACATGACACATAATATATACATCTCATGGGATGGTAACAGGCCATAAACTAGGTCCACTTTAATAATATCAAATATTAACAAAATGAATAAAACAATAAAATATCCTAACATACACCTAGTACACTGGTCAAGACTCTCGATCATCCTTCATATATTTAATATCAAATATAAACATCAATTAATTAAAAAAATTTAATTAATTGATAAATCGCGCATATAATAATTTTTTTACTAACCCCCACAATTATTAAAAAATTAATAAATTAAATAAAAACATTTATTTAATTTCCAATTAATTCAATAATAACTGATTTCTTGTAAAACTCACTTTTACCATAAATAATTAAAATCATATTCTAATTATTTATTTTACAAGAAAATTATTAATTTTTCGAAAATTAATTTTTTTAAAGAAATAAATTGAACTAATTTTCATAAAATATCAATTTAATCCAAAGTTTTGAAAAATCAGAAAATCACACCCTAGGTTCAAACAATTCAAGCCCATTATGTAGCACAATGCCCGATATATTCCTGGTCAACTGTCCGCTCTGCCCGCCCACCCGCTGCCCGAATGTTTCGGGCAGTCGCAGGACTCATGTGCGGGAGCGCGCAGCGCCCGTGCACTGTGCGCTGCGAGCTGTCTGCCCGGAACGGTTCCGACAGATTCGAAATTTTTTTTATCAAAATTTTATGGTGCAAAAAAATTTTCTGAAAAAAATTTTTGTATGGTTATAAATAAATTATTCAATATTTAAAATCATACAATATAGAGAACATGGCTCTGATACAACCTTTGTGAATCGTGTTCTCTCGTGCCCAAACACAGCGGAAGTTTTAGAATTTAATTTATTTTGACATTCAAAATTATTATTTGAGCACTCGTATGGTTTTAATAAACATACATAGGATGTTTGAAATTTTACCTTAGTGAATTTTCACTTGGCTCGAACTACGCTGGTACAAGCGAACGTAGCTCTTGTTGTAAATCCTACGTACGTTCTTCAAATATCATATGTTCAATCTTCAAATCAGGTCCACGACTGAATTACTTGTTCATCTTCCAACTTGCATTAGTAAGTATAGAAGGATTTTTCGTAGAGATTAATATGAAGTTGACGAAAACAAGGAGAGTGGGAAGAGGTGGCTTTTTGGAAAAATCCCTTGGCTTGGAGGCTAGGGTTTCGAAAATTGAGAATGAATTATTGTGTTTAACCCTAGCCTAATACACATATATAAGCTTATGATTCATTAATTAAATTAAATACTTAACGAGTTTAATTAATTAATTATTCTAGTCCAACTAGTTTAATTAATTAATCTTTTACAGTCTAATTAAGAACCTTAATAATATTTATAATGGTTTTGTACTCCTACAAGCCAATTATACATATACACATTATATTTAATTTAAATCCTTTATAAATTCAATATTTGAATTTAATATTTAAATGATAAATTCAACTCCAAAAATTTATCATATCCAAAATTTAATAGCATAAATTCAACTCTTTGAATTTATTTCTCAATGTTTTCTATAAATTCAACTCGAATTTATTATCTCAATATTTTATATAAATTCAACTCGAATTTATTATCTCAATATTTTATATAAATTCAACTCCTTGAATTTATTATCTCAACAGGGACAAAATAATCCAGTACTTGTGTAACCCTCAATGGTTCAGGGATACAGCTAGCCGTGGGCTCACAACTCTTTGTGATTCAGGACATAATCCTTCATTCGGGCTTACCCTAATTTGACTCATTCTATGCATCAACAATTGATCATGAGAATGTCAGAAATCATATTTCTGATTAAACCCATCGAATCATGGTAAGAGCATCTAGTAGCATTGCCCCATGATTCCCTAGGTATCCGTGATAGTGCCTGCAAGAACGAGTCGATTATGATTAATGTACATTAAGGTCCCTTTATCTCATATATCCCGATCGAATCTGTAACCATTGGTTAATCGAGGGTTGCATAAGTATTCGATAACTCTGTGAGACATCTTTGAGAATAAATATTGGCATCACAAGTACAATTGGAAAACTCATTCTCTAACGTACATCTCATACTCTGGCCAGAGATTCCATGCACTATTATTTCATCAGATTACAAAGGATATTCACACCCGTAGGTGAACGGTGAATTCCCGACTACAATGCACTGGCTCCTACATGTATCGCAACTGTACCCAATCTCGCCACCTGATGACCCTCCTGGAATCGGTAAACGAGTCAAAACACAACCCTAGCATAAAGAGCCTCAGTATTGTCCCGAGCTGTAAGGACTAATGGTGTACAATCATAACCATGGATTTATCCTCTCGATGAATGATAACCATTTGGAATGTCCTAGGGAGGACAGTTCGGTATAATCATGATATGACTATCCATCTGCATGTTTGGACATCTTTATGCTCTTACCAAAAACGCGGTACATAACATCACAGATGCTAGTCTCGAGCTCAAGCGACCTTTATCCATGTTTTAGGTGGCTGAATTGACTAGAAACGAATTAGATTATACAGTATTTATAAATGAGTTTCAATATCGAATTACGATTCATTTGTATTAAAATATAATCAAGGTCTTTATTTATGTTGATCACATGAGTATACAGATAAATAAATAACAAATCATGAAATAATGAATTATATTAAAATAAAGATTGTTTATTACAAATGAGTCAATAAATTCTCGAGTCAACAGTTTGTTCACAGACATCTTACTCTATCAACAACGTGATTGATAGTGAATTTAGAGTCGGCAAACTGCATACGAAAGGACTGTGTTCTTATTTCTGGGTTTACATTTAGTCGTTTTTAGTTTCTTTGGTCTTTTTTTTCCCTTAAGAGTAATCTGCGAAGTTGTCGCTTTCGTTTCTGGATTCGATCTTGTTTAAGTTTTTGCTCGAATGTAGGGAGTACAGTTTGGTTATACTGCTTAAATCTACCACGGATTTATTATTTAGTTCTTTGTTTTTTTATTCACTCTTTCTGGGATTCTTCTGGACTTGACATTGGATTAATTTATTGACAAAAACATTAAGAACTTCCCCAGATTGGGCGATTGAAAAAGGTGGATTTGTTTACAGAATTGAATGTATTTTTGGCAGATAAAAATCATCTGCAGCGTCTTTTCTTTTCAGGCATGAAGTTTTGGCTGATCTCGAAATACTGTGTTGAGGTTCATTTCGAGAAATAGGTTTCGGGTGAGATGGTCTCATGAATATTTATCTATTAGACGAGTAAAAAAATTTCATGGATAATCCAAATAAGAGATCTGTCTCACAAAATACGACCGTCTCAAACAAGTTTTTGCCCATTTTCGGGCACTAAATCAAATGGAGGGAGCCGTTAGTAAACGGGATAAAACAGAATTCACAGAATGCTGGCGCACGACTTGGAAGACACCTTACATCATGCGCCTCGCCTTCTCAGCTGGCATAGGAGGGATTTTGTTTGGTTACGATACCAGTATGAAACTGCCCTGCTTTTTATTTACTTTTGAATTTGATCTGCCAATTTGCACAAGATTTTCTATTGTCAATTATCTTTAACATGACTAAATTTGTGTTGCACGATCACTAGGAGTTATTTCTGGTGCACTGCTCTACATTCGAGACGAGTACCCATCTGTCGCCAGACAACATGGCTGCAGGTAACTCCACAATGACAACATGTCCTCCAACGAATTTTTGTTTAAAGCTTTGTGTGTGAATTTTCTGAAAAATGGCAAGTTTCCCCCAGCGAAAATGTGTATAGACACCCCATTTCTCCTACCCTTGTTTCTGCTCGCACCTTCTCTCGGACAAGGCAAATTACAATCTCAAAGATTCATGCCATTTTTCGTTCGTGGTAATGCTTATTTTTATTCATCGATGTTAAGGAAACAATCGTGAGCATGGCAATAGCAGGAGCTATCATTGGTGCTGCTTTTGGTGAAATGATAAACGAAAGTACGACCGAAAGAAATCCATTCTTTTGGCCGACGGAATTTTTTCCTTCGGTGCAATTGTCATGGCTACGGCTGTACGCCCTTGGATGAAAATTGTAGGAAGAATACTAGTCGGTTTAGGAGTAGAATGGCATCCATGAGTCATGACTGCACCACTTTATATTTCTGAGGCATCCCCTGCTCGGATCAGGGAAGCCTTGGTTAGCACAAACGGTCTGCTCATCACAGGAGGACAATTCTTGGCCTTACCTTATCAACTTGGCATTCACAAAGGTAGTTTATTTTTCAGAAGTTTTATATGCTCAAATTGTTTACTATCTTTAAACACATTGTGTATGTGTTTTCAGACACATGGAACGTGGCGTTGGATGCTCGGGGTAGCAGGAGTTCCGGCCATTGTTCAGATCATCTTGATGATGTCGCTTCCTGAGTCACCTAGATGGTTATATAGGCATGTAGAAACATCCTAATGCCCCATCCTTACACTAATTTACCAATATTTACCATTGTGGAGGAAAATTTGATCAAAGATTTGATGAAACTTCTCACACGAACCACCTTGATCAAGACAATGTTAAAGAAGCTAGGGAAGTTTTGGAGAAAATCTACCCTCCCCAAGAAGTTGAAGATGAAATGAACGCTCTGCAGTCTTCCATTGAAGCTGAAAAAGCCGAGGAAGGGGCTTTTGGAAAGGGCATACTTTCGAAACTCAAGAACGTTTGGCGAAACAACGTTGTAAGAAGAGGCCTATAAGCGGGCATAACCGTTCAAGTTGCTCGACAATTTGTCAGCATAAACACCGTCATGTACTACAGTCCTACAATTGTTCAGCTAGCGGGATTTGCTTCTAACAAGACAGCTATAGCACTGTCCCTCATCACATCTGGCCTGAACGCCATTGGCTCAATTGTTAGCATGGCTTTTGTTGACAGATTCGGGAGACGTAGATTGATGATTGTATCTATGTTTGGGATCATAATCTGCCTTGTCGTGTTATCTGTCCTATTTTACGAAGCCTCCGAACACGCACCACAAGTTAGCACTTTCGAATCTTCCCATTTTTGGTGCAAACTCGACTTGTTCCAGTTTCTTGCAAGCCATACAACCATCTTCCTGGAACTGTATGTCATGGGTGAAACGAGACACGCATTGCGGCTTTTGCGCCAAAGGAGACAACAAAGTAAAAGAATATGTGTGTCGATTCTTGGTGATACTATGGACACAGATCATCTCTAACATCTTAATAATCTATCTTGTTTTTAAATCTTATATCTAGTATCAACCGGGAGCATGCGTGGCCGCAACTGATGCTGTCAAATCAATGTGTCGTGGAGAACGTCGTACGTGGTATACAGAAGGCTGTCCAAGAAAATTCGGGATTTATGCGGTTTTACTTCTTGGACCATACATAATATCCTATTCACCTGGCATGGCGACTGCGCCATGAATCGTGAACTCGGAGATATATCCACTACGATACAGAGGCATCGGCGGAGGAATCGCAGCAGTTTCGAACTGGATTTCCAATCTTGTAGTCAGCCAGACATTCTGAACTTTAACTGAAGCAATAGGTTCTTCATGCACATTTCTCTTATTTGCTGGATTTTCGTTCATTGGGCTCGTGGCGATCTTTCTCCTGGTACCTGAAACAAAGGGACTGCAGGCTGAAGAGGTTGAAAAGATGTTGGAGAAGGGATTCAGACCGAAGTTGTGTGGCGGTTCCGAGGAAGGTGATGATTCCGAGTGAAACCGTGCGTGTGTTTTAGCTCGTCACAAATATTTACAGCAGTTTTTTGTTTTCGGTTGTTCGTATTATACATTTACAAATACTGACGGACTAGGACAAAAAATTAGAGTTTTCAGGTTTCTTAGTTTCTGGGATTGGTGATTTTTATCATGTGATTTTCTGGGGCAAATAGCATTTTTAATTCGAATATTTCTTTATGTTTAATTGATGACTGCACAATATTTTTATTTTAAATTAGATGATCAATTGATTTTCTTGACTTAAAACCTAGCGTAGATAGCATGGTACATTTACTGTCACTTTCTTTGAGAACATCTTTTCAGACTCTTCACTGGCAACTGGTACACGGAATAAGATAAACATGTGATATATAATATAATAATATGTTAATGATAAATAAGATGTAGGATATTATATTTAATATTTGATATGATTTTAATAAGAGTGATTAAATTTATATATTAGATTGTAATGACAAAATTAACATTATCATAATAAATTTTATAATTTCAAAGTTGTTGCTTGAGTTCATATTTATTATCTGTTCATACGTCGATAGTGCTTGCATGATTTATTTTTTTTACCTAATTTTATATATTATATAATATGATAATTGAGCCTTTAATTTTGTGAGTCAAATCAAATATAAATTTTTAAGGTTAATCGAGTGTACTGATAATTTTATTGAGATTTATACAAATCATTTATATAATTATATCGAGTTCATTTATATAATTATCATATTATATAATATATAAAAATAAATAAAAATTTTATTTGATTTTAATTTCTACCTACAAGTGAAATGAGAGAATAATAGGGTTTATGATTTTTATATATTAAAAGCAATTAAGTCATTTGTGGTGTTTTTATCATTAGATTAAAATTATCACATCTCATAAAAGAGATATTTTATCCCTATATAAAATTATTCATCATGATCATAGACTTTCTAAAAAGATATCAAACGTGAAACAAAGAGAATTATTTATCAATATATCTCTTTATCTCATGTATCAAACTATAAAGTACAATTACTCAGTTAAAAATATTGAAATATCTAATATATTCATATATGACATAACCTTAACAATAATAAATATTTCCTCAGTTAAATGAAGAAAGAAAGCAAAGAAGCATTACGTAAATATTTGGTGGGGTCGGTCCGTCGGTAGCTGGTTGGGGTCGGGTGGGGTGGGCGGCTTTATCATGAAGAGGAATTGTTCATGCACGTTCGTAGGCCCATAAAATCAAAACATTCAAAGTTCCACAACCTAATTTATTATCATTATTACGATATTCTAGAAAACTACACATTATTTAATATTTTTAACAGTCTTGAAAAGTACTTGTTATCCATATCTCATATTTCTTAATCCTACTTATTTTAATGAGTAGTTTTCTAGTGAGACGATCTCACGAATCTTTATATGTGAGACAGATCAATCCTACTAATATTTACAATAAAAATTAATACTCTTGACATAAAAAATAATATTTTTCATTGATAACCCAAATAAAAGATCTGTCTCACAAAATACGATTCGTGAGACCATCTCATACAAGTTTTTGTCCTATTTTAATAACGACTGAGTTAAGCATCAAATTAACAATTCGAAAATTTTGAAAAACAAGATTAATACTTGTAATTAATCTTACACAAAGATTCCAAATTTGAAACTCAATAATCTCAAATTCTAGATGCTTGTTAATTCAATTCGAAAGAGAAATTAAGTGTGGCTAAAAACAGGTTGTGGAGGTCAATGGATGCGACACCGACTCTGTCTACTCAGGTGAAAATTACCATAATCGACAAGAAATTGCATGCCAACTAAGGGGTCGTTTGTTTTAAATTTTAAAAATATTAATCGTTTCACGTGGGAACAGAAATCACCATGGGTGGGTTCAAATGGCCAAAATGATGGAGGATCTTTTCTCTTCTTACAAATTTCATGCGCCAAGTTTTCATGGAAAGGAAATGGAATTCATTCTGCTCTTACCTGTATTTTGGTAGCACGACAATCATGAAAAGCAAAAAGAAAAGGATCTGAGTCTTGAGAAAAGAACCCAAAACAAGTATTGGATTCTGTAGAAAATGCTAGTTTATCAATTGATGAGAGTTTCTTAAATTCACTCTTCATTTACAAGTGGACTCAAACATAAACATAAGACCTCTTCGATTTTGGAGTTTCACTCGTACAACTAGACCAAGGGATCTTTGATGCGTCATTCATCTTTGAATAAGTCAATACATACATGTTCAACTGGTTGAACCTCGACGAAAACACCAATGTTAATACATAATCTCAATACGAGAAAGACTAACATATCATTAGTAAGCGTATAAAATGACACCACCCTAGCATCATGAACAAAGGTGTAAAATGACAAGCGCGTATTACAAACCAAACTCAACAACACTTGACTTTTAAGTAGAGGACTAGTTCAGAGAATTAGCAAAACCTTTCAAAGAATTCGGAATCACCAAACAAAACCAAGGATGACAGCCCCAACCAAAGCTGTAAAACAAACTGCAGCGATCAGTAAAATAATAGCAAAAAAAAAAATGGGGCCATAAAAGTCCCCAAAAATTAAAGGTTATGTCATCTTCTTGCCACCAGCTTCTCAATTTTCACCATTGATATTTTATCTTGCAAACCTTCAAAAACCCTCAACCACCCTCTCCATTCCGTCAACACGCTAAGCTATATACACCCAACAGCACACCATTAATTTCCTAGGCACAATATAATATAGTATAATACAGTACATAACGATATAATGCATTAATTAGGGAATTTGAACATCTAAAATGCCTACTCCATTATGGACTTGAGGAAGAAGCTTCGTGTCTTGATTCTCTCAAGTACCCAAGAAGTGTTTCAGCCTGTCAAAAGTGAACACATTCCCATTCAATCAAAACATTGGGTATAAAAAGCCGGCACCTTTTATTTACAGATCAAGAAACAAAAGGCAAGAACAACGAAAGCAACACTGCGGCAGTTGTTAAGAGGAAAGATGGTAACGTAGAACATAAATACTCCCCACATCTACCTAATGAAAGATAACAAAGAAAGCAAGAACAGCATTAAACAATGAATTAGGACCAGACCCTACAAGTGGACCACGAGATTATTACATAATCAGAAATTTGGTGTTAACTTGTGGTGCTAATTTTAGTAAACTCAAGCTGTCATCATCATCATTAAGAAAAAGTCCACTTGCGAGATAAGTGTCCATTTTAACAGTATCTAATAATTAAGACAACTTTGCAGAACCTACTTCCTAAGTAAATCATCCACTCACGCTTCAAAGCTAGTCAGATAGGAAGGATAAACGTTGATTCAATGATGGTCGATTATTTTCTTAGCTTAGCCACATGCTAATTGAATAAAGACCAGTTTTCATCAAAATTTGAAATCCAAGAAAGGTAAATATCAATCCAAGATTTTCCTAATCAATGGTTTAAAACACTAAAACAAATGTCGTTTTGGATATGTTGCTGCTAATTGAGCACAGGAACTAGCACCAAGAAAAATAAAACTTTGTAGTAAAAATATAAAAGATAAAATACAAACGAAATCAACCTTATGTTTAGCTTTCGCCGTCCCGATCTGAGACAAGGCAACCAGCGGCGGTATTCCTCCCTCTCGCACAAGAAATCCCCTGTTTCTAACACTCTCACCACACAACTGCAACAAAGTTAACACCGCAAATTCCTTCCCCTTTTCACTGCTATCCTCAATCGCTTCCACCAAAGCCGGGATCCCACCTTCTTCAACAATGGTCTCGCGCCCCATTTCAATCCCCGCCAAGCTACTCAACACCACCATCGCCTTCTCCGCTAGCCCAGTGCCCTGTTCACAAACAAGACCCAACAACGGAATCACTGCCCCGGCACTAA
Organism: Primulina tabacum; assembly: GCF_025594145.1. Lineage (NCBI taxonomy): Eukaryota > Viridiplantae > Streptophyta > Magnoliopsida > Lamiales > Gesneriaceae > Primulina > Primulina tabacum. The sequence goes on from NC_134551.1 coordinate 45,797,566, forward strand.
CTGTTCTTTCTTTATTCAATTTAACAGAACAGAGCTTATAAAGAGTGGTCAAAGCGTCCTTTTTCCCTCGATTTGAACCGTTTAACAGCAGTGCCACCAGTGGGGGTATCGCACCGCAAGCTCCAATTGAGAGCTTATTCTCATCTATTAAAGACAGACTCAAAAGAGCGCAAGCGGCGTTTTGTTTGGAAATCTCGGTACCTGTTTTCAAGACATAGATTAAAGATTTCACAGCGCCTGATTTTGTGATCAACGTTTTGTTGGATTCGTGAAGTGAAAGGTTCAGAAGAGCCGTGACAGCGTGTTCTTGGGTCATTGGGTCGGAACAACGGAGGAGAGGGATTAAAGCGGGTACTGCCCCGGATTCACCGATCAAGACCCGGTTGTCGGCCCGATTTTTCGCCAACAGTCGCAATTTAGCAGCAGCAGATCTCTTCACAGCAACTGACGAAGATTGTAAACCATCGACACATAATTTCACGGTGGGCTGCAGGTCTTCAGGTGAGATACTGTCAATAATTTCCGTAGAAAAAGTCTCTCTCTGCAAGAACCCAGAACAAGGTTCCAATTCGGGCTTGAACTCCATGTCCGAGTTGGGTCCTGGGTCGGGAAGAGTAGCAAGGCGCTGGAGCTCCCCGGAGATGTCGCTGGAACAAGCAGAAAAGTCACTGAACGCTTGCGAGACATCCAAAATCTCATTGATATCCGACGAGGAGGGGCTCTTGAAGGTATTAGAAGATTTCTTAGCGAGTTCGCCGAGTCGGAGGTCGACAACCGAGTCAGTAAGAATCTCCGACACATTCCGGGATCTCTCCTCATCATCTTGGAAGATAGTAGAACGGATTGTCCGCATAGAACGGCCCATGGAGCGGTTCAACTTAACGGAGGACGGCGGCGGTGTGTAGTAGTAATAAGGCCGCGTTTGGGGGTATCGAGCAGAGATGTCTGGGTTGGAGTGAGAGTGAGAATCTTCTACAGAAACCATGGTGAAATCATAAATGGTGGGATGCAAGAAATTTTGCAAAAGTGAGAGAAGAAGAATGAATGGTGGATTATATAAATGAGTGGATTTGGTTAAATGCAAAAGAATTTTGGCGTTGCTCTCAAACTCAACCTTGCAGGCCAAAACGGACCATAATTTTTCTTTTTTTGTCCAAATATATATTCTCGTATTAGTCCATCTCAAAAATAAAATCCATTTTTCATACTTAATAATTAATTTTATTTACGATCAGATTGTATTACGATTTTTTTTTATTAAATAAGTCAATCTTACTCATATTAATAATAAAAAAACATTTTGTCATACATTCATTTCCAATAAATGAATCCAAACAAATAAAAATCACACTTTACATAGGACTAAGAAATAAATAACAAAAATCTTTGTAATCTATACATTCCCATTTCATCAATCCCCGATACGCCTCGACAATGTCTAACCGAAATATGTGTATGTCGCAAAAAGAACTGTCGGAAAAAAGTCGCTATATTTGCTTTCGATGCCAAAGAGTCTAGGCAAAAACTTGTTTGAGACGGTCTCACGGGTCGTATTTTGTGAGACGGATCTTTATTTGGGTCATCCATGAAAAAGTATTGCTTTTTATTCTAAGAGTATTACTTTTTATTATGAATATTGATAGGATTGATCCGTCTCACAACTTAGGATTCGTGAGACGGTCTCACATAAGACTCACTCAAAAGTATAATTCCAACATTAGGTTTGAAGGATAAAATTGAACATTGAGAAGCTCTTTTAGTAACCAGATCTGAGCCGAGGATCGGAGCTGAGAGGTTCATTTGAGTGTATTTTTTTTTATTTTGATCAATTATTTTTTAAAGAAAATGACATCCTCAATTATATTTATTATTTTACAAATTTAGCCGATTAATTCGACCAAATTGCGGACCTATGTTTGGTCGATAATGATTATAATAAATAGTAATCACTGCAATTAGATGAACATGGGATCTTTTAGCATATAGTTTCAATTGTAAAGGAAACGTGTTCATGCGATTTTTATATTTTTAGTTTTTTTTGGGTTTGTTGTGTGTTTAAAATAATATAAAAAATTTAACCTCCAAATTTAATAAGTTGTATTTGTTACAATTTAAATATAATACAAGTATTTGACATAGTATAATATTGTATAGTTATATTAATGTTATATTTGATTATATTGTTTACTAAAAATTCAAAATATTTCTCAAGCGCCTCGATTTATCTTACAAGTCTAACACACCTACAGTAGTCCCCTCGAAAATTTCCTCGCCAGCAAAGAATTTAATCATAAGCCGCCTTAAATATACATGAGTATGTCTCTTGTGAGATAGTCTCACAAATCTTTATCTGTGATACGGATCAACACTACCAATATTCACAATAAAAAATAATACTCTTAGCATAAAAAGTAATATTTTTTCATGGATGACACAACAAGATATCTGTTTTACAAAATACGACACATGAGACCGTCTCAAACAAGTTTGTGTCAATCTATAGGTGGTATATCGTATTGAAATCCGTATCAAATTTTGATATATGAAAAATATTATGATTATTAAAATATTTGTGTATTTATTTCGATCCACTAATTTTGAGATTAGACAATAAATTACAAATTTTGTTCTATTTTAATAATTAATAAATGTAAGTGAAAGAAATATATAAATGAATATTATAATTCTAATTCAACTATTTGTTTGATATCAAATAGATAATTAATGATCAGATAATGATAGATAAACAAATAAGAAGATGTGTATTGTGAGACGTTCTTACGGATCTTTATTCGTGATACGAGTTAACTTGCTCTTTTTTATAAGTGATCAAAATAGAATATCAATCTTACGAAATTGACATGTGAAATCGTTTCACATGAATTTTTTTGAATAAACAATATATAAATTACATTCAAATATTGGAATAGATTTGATTGTTAATCATATAAGGCAACGCATATTTGATTTTTTTTTATTTAATGCATGCATGTATGTAAGTCTTTTTTTAGTACACACATGTATAATATACATGTTTATTTTAAAAAGACGTACAATCCCACTTTATTTTATATAATATATATATATATATATATATATATATTATTTTTTTGAATCGTGTGGATCTCAAAACAATATATTTATTTCACATCTAATTTGTTATGGTCTTGCATATACATTTTTTTCTCTTGTCGTACTCAAATATCTTACAATTTAACGTGACTCAACAATATAATTGCACCTAATGAGTGAGTACTCTTTTCACAACGATCTGCTTTAGTCACGGATTTGAACAAATTATTTTTTTTTGGGAGATTCAACAAATTTTAAGAATATCAAAATTATAAAATTTAAAGATATAAAAAAAAATTATACAATTGTAAAAAAAAAAATTTAACGAAAAAAAATTGGTTACTCGTTGCATACACTTAATAGTTTCCAATTAGATGGCGTTGATCTCCTCATGCTCACCCCGCTTCTCTGGTTTAAAGCATTTTCGTTTGTTTAATCACAATCGGGGGAGGTTGTTTCGAAAGTAAAAGTCGTAGAAAATATATAATCTCTTTCGAAATTCCTAATGTTTCCAGATATATATGCATATCAGAAAATGAAATAGAAACAAAAAATGTTTTGTTAATAAAAAAATTGTTAATAACAAGGCTTTTTTTATTTTATAAAAAATGATCGTTGATGATAACAATGTAACTCAAACATGATATGTAGATCATTTTCTAACTAAATATGAACAATCGTTAGGCCATCTCCAATCCTGCGCCACAGGGTTCATCTCCAATGAAAATAGCGCAGCTCCATCTCCCCTGCGCCAAAATAGAGCATTTTTCTTTTTTTTTGTTTTTGTTTTGTTTAATTATAAATATTATTTATATAATAATATTATATAATATAAATTTAATAATTAGATATATTTAAATAATAGTATAATATTTATTATATTATTTTAATAATTAGATAATATTTATTGTATTATTTTAATAATTAAATATAAAATCATAAAAATTAAAATATTTAATTATATAAAGTTATAAATATATTTTACAATAATTTTGTAATTAAACATCTAATAAACAAATTTATTGAATAATATTTAAACATTCAAATACACAGTTAAAATAAAAATACAAATTCGAATTCAGATAATTTAAATGCAAATATAATAAAAGATAAACAAACTAAATCATAAATAATATTTATAGTTGTTCAGATGTTTAAATTTGGATTCATATTAAGTTCTAAAAATAAATTATCTGTATTAAAATTATGTCAATTTTAATAATGAAGCATTTGTATTAATTCTTATTATACATATTAGAGTTAATATATATAAGAATCAAATAAATAAATTTAACTATTAATAAAAATAAAATTATAATTATAATACTAATATTAACATTAATTATAATTATATTGTTAAATTTATAAATAAATAGTAAACAAAAAGAATATTCTAGGAATATACTTTTTAGTATAAGATTTGAAGTAAATGGGTTTGAGATGAATATTATATTTGATGTAGAAACTGCACTATTTTGGTTAAGTAACTACATCGAAAATAGATTTATGGCTGGAGATGGCCTTACCTCCCAACGAGATATATTACATTTATTTTTAAATAACGCACTCAAAGCTTAGATTTTATTATTAAATGAATTATGGGTCCTTTTCATGATAAAGCTCTCATCTTCCTCTATTAAAATCCACATGAAAATAAAATAAAAAAATAAAGTGAAAGCAAGGTGACGAACAAAAGCTGTCTCGTTACATTTAAGTCGGGACATCGACTTGCGAACCCTTATATTTTTAAGTTGACTTTTCCAAATTCCAAAAGAAATGTTTTGAATGACGCTTGACCCATTAAATTTATTTGTTTATAAAATGGATAAATGTAATTTTTCTAGTAACTTTACAAACATTTTTGACACAACGGACAAGGCAAGATGACCACATACGGTTCACTTTAATAAATTTTGTTTAAAATAAAAAAAATCCAGGAATTGATTTCGACGAATATTTAAACAATAATTGGATAAGCCGACTACGAAATAATGGCGTCATGTACTAGGGAAAATTATATCTTGATTTGTGTTGGGTCAATTAATTTTGCTCTAATATCAAATCAATGATCGTTTCACAGATAAATTTTATTTTGTGAGACGAATCTCTAAGCCGACCGAACTCATGTAAAAGTATTATATTTTTGTGTTAAATACTTTTATGATAGATATAGATGAGATCATCTCATCTCATAAATATGGACCCGTGAAACGGTCTCACAAATAAACATAATATAATAAAAAACAAATTAAAATAGATGGTTGTGATTTATTATAAGAGTGTCCCCAATGCCTATCCCATATTTGCATAATGTTTATTGTAAATCTCCATTGGATTTATGATCCTGAGAATCAAACAAAGCTCCTGTTATACGGAGTATAAGAGTATAATCAGCGATTTTTCCCAATATTTTTTTTTTTGGAAAATAGAATTTGTGTGATGTATATGACAAAAGTAGTAAGTATTCAAATTGGAGCAATAAAGTTTTTATTAAAGTATAACTTGAAATTCAAATATTTTGTGGCATCATGTTACAAATTAATTTTCTATTTATTTATAAAATAATGATAGGGAAATCATAAATAATTGACAAAGCGTTTAATTTCGAATTTGGAAATACTTATCTATAAAAATGAAATGTAAATAATGCGACGCTCTACTTGATGCAAAAAATATTGTATTTATATTATATATTATACTTAAAAAATGATGATGTGACACTATATATGTTAACAGAACATTGATATCAACTTAAGAGAAGGGTTGGTGGCCAAGTTTATTTTTGAAAACATTGAGATTCTAATAACCCTTTTCAAGAGTATTATACATTATATTTGACATCCATATCTATAGACCGATTATTTGATATAATTACTCACTTATGATCTCTTTGGTCTCTTATTCCCAAGAGTATATATATATATATATATAATGTCCTATTGGAACATTAAAAGCAGTTTTATATCGATCAGATTATTTTACTTGAATCTACTAAAATCCTGATTTTAAATCAAATTTTGAAAATATAATTGCATATACAAGTCTGTCTAATAAATATTTTTTAATAGAAATAGGATGCCTAATCCATTTTAAAACCTTATTAATGGGTTTATAATTTATTACCAATCTAGGAACACCTCTTTCCTGCTCAGAATGTTTATTAACATAAAAACAGTACATGACCAAAGAGATTGAGAATGTTTTATTAAACATTTTTCTAATAAAGAATGAATTTCATTTTTGCATAATTCTAAATATTCAGAATTCATTTGACAAGGACGAGTCTTGGTAGGAATATTCTTTTCATCAAAATTCTCTTCATATGGAAGAGAGATAATATGCTTCTTTCTATTCCAAAAAGCATTTGGTAAATCATTACGTATTTCTAATGAGAATTTATTATAAATAATCTTAATTTTTTCTTGTAATTTAGGATTATTTAATTTATCATCTATAATTAATATTTTAACTTCTTCTTTTAAAGAATTTATTTGAAAAGTTTTACTATCAATCTTTTCTTGTAATTCATTAAGAATTCTATGAACAAGTTTAGTTATAAACTTAAAAGAAACAGGATTACCTTGAAAAGTTCCTATAATACCTGTTTCATCAACATAAGTTAAAGGATATATTTGATAAATAAAAGGAAAACCAAGTATAAGTTGGTTAGAAATATCTTTTGCTAATAAAAAACTGGTTTGAATATAGTTTTTATCTTTGCAAATATAAACTTTAGGTAATTTATAATTTATCTCTAATGGTTCTCCTCGTGCATGAGAGAGAGAATGAGTAGTTTTATGAAAGTATTTTGTAGGAATTAATCCTTCCTGTATAACATTCAAATCTGTACCACTATCAATCATAGCAATGAAATTTTTCTTATAAGAATTATCAATTAATAAAGTAATATTGGTGTACCATTTTTGAGATATTATCATACTTAAAACATATAAATGCTTTTGATTTGGATCATGAAATGAAATATCTTCAAAATTATTAAAACTTTCAGAATTATTAACTGAATTATTTGTTTCAATTATGAAAATACGATAATTTAAACTATTATTATTATGTTGTAAAATCTTTACTTGTTCTTTAAGATTTTCTATTTTTTAAACTAAATCCTGTATAGTAACTGGATTTTGTTTACTATATTTTTGTTGTAAAAGATTTTTTACTTCTTTCATAGAATAAACTTGTTCTTGTTTAACTAAGAATGTTATTATTATTACTAGTTGAAGCAGTATTCTCCATTTGATCTATAATTGTAGATTTTAATACTGGATCCTTAATTATTTTAAGAAATTCTAAAATATTATTGTTAGTTAACACAATTATATTTAAATCATTAAATTGAGACATGAGTTTATAAAATTCATCATTTTTATCTTTATTATTATCTATATGATTTATACAAGATCTTCCTTGTATATAATTATTACATTCATCTAAATCAGAAATCTCTGATGCACTATCTAGTATTTCATCTGAAATATAAGATTCTAACGAACTATCAGTTTCACTGTCAGAATTATTATTTGAATCCATTATTATTTTAAATAATGTTTCTTTTAGATTTTCATCTATAACTAAATTATTAATTTTGTTTTTAGCTCAACATTGATTAGCATAATGTCCTGGCTTTTTATATTTTCTACAAATAATAGAGGAATATTTTATATTCTTATTATCATCTTTCCGTAAATCACGGCTTTATTTTCTTTTCTTCTTTTTATCTAATTTTCTTTTCTATAGATTTTTTCATCTTTATCTTTAAGTTTTTTCTTACCTTTATTAGGTAAGTCCATACCAAATTGATCACAAAATTTACCTAATTGTTTTTTCTCAAGTAAATTCTGTCTTTTAATTTGATTATTTAATTTTAATTCATTACAAAGAGCTAAACCTTCTTTAATACATGTATTAATAAATTTCCATAAGTATAATTTTCATATGGAATATTAATTTCATCTTTTTTTAATACTTTTCTAATTCTTTCAGCAAATAGAAAAGATAAACCATCTCTAAATTTGGCTTTCCAGAAACTATTATTACAATTTGGTATCTCATAAATACGAGATAAAAATGTATCTTTATACCATCTAAAATCAGTAAGTGTTTTACATTTGAGATTACTTAATAAAGTACGAATCTTTTCACTATCATAAGTGAATTTACCAGTAAAATGTTCAATCATTAATGTCATTATTAATGAATATACCACATTTTCTGATTGAATATTATTTTCAATTTTTATTGAATTTATAATATCTTCTTTTTGGGATTGATTTAAATAATTATCCCACCAACCTTTAAGTTGACCAGTAAAACCTGATATAATCATCTTAGCAATATTTTTATCATTATTGCATGTAGTTTTACACACAGTACTATACATAAGCATTCTGTGAGCAGTATTATAAATTTGCTTATCACTAAAACCATCAATATTCCATTCATAAATACTTTTCCCATATAACTATTAGCAAAGATATATTCTTGTTCTTCTATAAGAACATCCATGGGAGTATGTCTATTATAATAATATTTATTTTGGGTAGGTCTATCTGCCCATTTAATTTTATTAATTTCTTCATCAGAATAATTATCATTATTCTCAAACTCTTCATTAAGAGTATTTAAATTCAGATTTTTAAATTTTCCTTCTAATATTTTTTCTATATCAGAAACAGAAGATTTAAATTTAAAATCCTTTATATCTGGAGGGGATTGAATAGAAGAAGTAGCAATAGAAACAATATTAGTTTCATCTTTAGACTGTATATGAACATCTGGTTTTATCTGATTAATGACTAAAACAATTTTATCAATACGATCCTTAAGAGAAACTATTTCTTCTCCTATTATCGCAAGATATAAATTTGTATAATTCTGTTTTTCACTTATCTGATTAATATGTTTAACAGTTATTTGTAACATATCGTTCTCAAATAATTTTGAAAAAGCAGTAAAATTTAAAATTTTATTATTTTTTTCTATAATAAAAGATTCTTGAGGAGGATAAACAGATTTTTGAATCTGTCCAGAAGAAAGTTTATAATTTCTTTCAAGAATAGAAATATAATCTATAATAAATGTTTTAAAAAACTAAGGAACAAAATGAATCAATTTATTCTGGATTTCACAATATTTGTAAAATTCCGAAACAATATATTCAAATTCTTCTTCAGAGAAACTTTTAAAGTACCAATCTCTGAAAGATTCCCATTTGGGTAAATAAAATTCTGCATTGATTTTTGCTCTAGCAAAAGATCCTTTAGTAAAATCAATTTTTATTTTACTATCCATTAAATACTAAAATTCATTTCTGAAACTGTATCAGTTTCTCTAACTTTTTGAAAGTTACTTTTATGAACAATATTGTTTTGATTTATGATTAATTCATCTACTGTATCTTTTACAGAAGACTCTACATCTTCTCTTATCTGAGAAATAGAAGCTCTAGAAGTTTGAGGAACATCCACCATATAATCTAAAAAATGACTAGATCTTGATCTAGCATAGATAGAAGATGGTAATAATCTTCTTTGTTCATTATTGAACTGTATTTGAACAGATCCTTCATTATTCTGAATAACTTGTTGTAAATCTCTATTTATTATAGGATTTCTAGGAACAGCTTGTTCTATTATCCAGTTTTTTGGAAATTCAATTTCTTCCCATTTTGTAGATCTACGGGTTGTAATAATAGATCTATTAAAATTAGTTTCTATAAGAATAGTTTCATTTAATTTTTTATCAATTCTTTTACACATAGGATTCAGTGTAAATAATGGTTTGTAATAAATACGATAACATATACATATAACTTCTGTAACAGGAGTATAATTGTAACCATGAGTTTTAACATTTAATGTTAAATAATCTAATATATTAATATCAGACAAAGATAAAGATAAATTAGGATAAACATCAAAATATACTGGACCATGAGCCAGACTAGATTGAATTATTCTCATAAGAGATTGTTTCCAATTCAAATTTCTACCATCTCTTAAAGCTGCTATAAAACTTTCTGGTAGTCCTTCTAGTGTTAAAGGTCTAAAAGCAATGTGAATTAAACCTACATGAATAAATCTGTAATTTTTCCTATAAGGCAAAATATCTTATTGTTTAACAATCTAATAGCCATTTCATTATTATGAAGAGGTACTGATGATTCTGTAGTTTTAACTACCTGTTTAAAACCAATTCTTTCAAAGGTTCCTAACTTATAGATAATTTTAGATTCTATCTTAGGAATAGTCTATTTATTCAATAAATCTAAATTTTCAGGTAAATCATATTCTTCATTCAAACTGTTTTGAACAGTTTCTTTCATACTGAAAATATTCATTTGAATAAAAAGTGCTAAATTATTATCCAGACTATTTCTATGGCTCTGATACCATCTGAGGCTTAGAATCAAAGTGAATATGATACGTGACATTGTTTTACCAAAATTTTCCTTAGTGGCTTTCGCACACATGGAGGTTATTGGTTTCCAGCCTATATACTATTTTCAACTCTTACTGAGCTAAGAAAAGGAAGAGTTTAAATTCCAGAATAATAATGAATATAAGATTCTTATTTGGAACTTTTACAAAACATAAAAGATTTATAAAAGATATACCAAAGAAATTAAACAACTAGAGGATTTTACCGAGATCTCATAGAATCATAAATTCATAAAAATCATCCATAAACGCCTTAAACGCCATTACTCGGCTCAGCAGGCTGAAGGGCTACAACATGAATTTATTTTTCCTGGTTAAACTCGAACCTTGTGTTTACCATTTCTTGATTCATCTTTTTACCTTATGTTCTAACCAAATACTCTTATATTACATTAAATTCCAAAAATTTAAATAGATCTTTTATTATCTCAATTTGATTCCAAGAACAAATAAATATAGATCATGTCATAGTAAGGTAATAATTTAGCACGAATATTTTAGCATGTCATTCAGGCTAATTCTTATGAAATATAAAAATTTAAAACAGTAAACAATAAATAAAAACAGTATAACTTACAAGGTTGTTATCAGAACTTCAAATTTTTATTGATAAACTTCAGAAGGGTTGTTTACAAGAGAGAATAGAGGGGAGCAAACTCAACCGTGTTCTTCTAGAACACAGAATAAACCTATAAATAGATAGAAGAGTCGGACATGAAACCCCGGATTCCATCTCAAAATATAAACAGTAAAATGCTTTATTAAAGCAAACAGTAACATGGTTACAAAATTCAAAAAGTATACAGTGATATGCCACCCACTTTTGTCATGATATGCCATGATGTGTTATTCCACCAACTCTTGAAAATAGTGAGATTCCACTTCCACCAATTTTAATCGTCTTTGATATTATCCTTTAGGGATTTTTTCAAATTTTCGAAGATATCATCTATTTGAGATAATTGAGGAATATCATCCTGTGGATCCTGTGCTTCCTGCATTTGCATTAGATGTATGAATTGATTTTCGCTTGTTTCAGACGCCATAGATTTATCTGACTTTGAATCAGAACATCCAATATTCTGAAAAAGATCCTTTTTCATTTCTTCAATATAAACCTCAATCATTTGTTCTTTTGTATAGATCTCAGAATATTTCTGAGTAAGAATCTTGAATGGACTCATAGAAGCTTTTTATTTTTCTTGTTGATTATAAAATTCTTTCTGATATAATAAAATTTTCTCCTCCATTTGATGAAGAGTGTCATAACCATAAGGTTTTCCAGTTTCTGGATCATCACTGTAATAATTTTCCCCAAAATTTAGTGGAACTGACTCGCCATATGCAAGGGATTCCTTCATCAGTGTATCCAAATTCTGGTTGTCAGTTCCAGATCCAAGGAATTCCAAATTCCATGAAGAATAGACATAAAGTCTTACCATCAATCCAATGTTCAGAGAATGATTTTTTAATACTTGGGGAAACATTTAACCAAGTATTCATGGGTTTTATAAAAACCTCTGGCAAAATCTTTGCAGATGGACCAAATATCTTCCACCAGATTAGAAACCAATTTGGAACTGGATGATGAAAAATATTTTCACAAATCTTTAGAAACCATGTATGTTTCCTCTTTTCATTTTCATAAAACAGAGTTTTATTAGAACTTTCAATATAATCCCAAAAATTGAATTTAAAACTCATTTTATGACTTTCAGAATAAAATTCTTTTTCAACCAATGGAGATATACCCCATTCTTCAATAGATATTATCTTCTTGATAATAAACTTTGAGAAGTTATAACTTCCTTTTTGCTGAGTATTACTGAAAAAGTGAGTTATATCAACACTTTTTGTAGATAACAGAAGATTTTCATAAAATCCTCTTTGTTTGTAAGAACCATATACATATGATGTATTGGTTAAATATCTTTCCATGATAGTCCATGGAGTTTTTTCCCATTGGGTATCTTTTTCATCTATAAGAAGAATCAATTCACGATATTTTGTCTCTGTATATAGAGCTGAATCATTATCATCTTCTTTGATGATATTAGCATATGATGCTGAAGATTGAGAGCCTGTATTACTTCTCTACTTTTATTTCAAAAATTCTTGAAACTCATTGTATAACTCATTATTTTGCTCAGTGTTACTGGCTGATGAACTAGATAAGTTCTGGGCTATTAGCCTCTGGGCAATAATATTAGGGGGTTTTTCCCTACCACCTCGCCCTCTATAAGAGGACTTTCCTCTTCCTCGAGAATGCATATCTGTAGATAAAGACATTAGGATAAATATTCTCGAGTTAAGAAATCTGGCAAGTGATTATCTTCACCTTTTTTATAAATGATTTCAAAATCAAAAGGAGCTAAATGAGCCTGCCATCTTGCAAACATTTGCTTAAACACATCATGTTTAAAATCTTTATTAAACATAAATTTTATAGATTTGCAATCAGTTTTTATAATAAAATTTTGATTATATAAATCATCTTGAAATTTTAAAATTCATCTGACAATAGCTAAAATTTCTTTTGCTACTGTAGAGTAATTTTTCTGAGCATTATTCCATTTACCAGAATAAAATCTAATAAGATATTCTTGTTTATTTTGAGGATATTTCTGTTTTAAGATTTCCTCCAAAACCTATATCTGAGGCATCAGTTTCAACTATTTTATCCCATTAGGGATTAGCAAGCATAAGACAAGGAAGATTTTTCACCTTTTCCTTAATATTTTTAACAGCTATAGTATGTCTTTCAGACCAAGGTAAATGATTTTTCTTTAATCTATCATATAAGATAGCAGAATCTTTAGTAAGATCTTTAATATAAGTAGAAATATAATTCAAACTTCCTAAGAATCTCTGTAACTGAGTTTTATCAGTCATAATGTCTGGAAATTTCGAACCAAATTCTATACTTCTCTGTATAGGAATTATTTTTCCTTTCTCAATTATATGACCAAAAAATCTAATATTAGTTTGAAATAGAATCATTTTAGACTTTGATATAACAAGATCCATTTTGAATAACAATTTTTTTAAACATATCTAAATGTTTAAAATGTGTTTCAATATCATTAGAAAATACTAAGATATCATCAATATAAACAATTATAAAATATATATTTGTCAAATATATATATATATATATAATATATATATATATATATATAAATAACGCATTCTTGTTTAATCGTGGTTTTGTGTATAATTTTTTTTTGTTTCATCAATTTTTGTAATTAGGTTGTGGAATAAAAATAATTTTGTATTTTAAATAAAAATAGAGATAATATGATAGTTACAAAAATTTATAGGAGGAATATGAGAAGATACTGTGGACTAAGATCTATCAACTTTAATATATAATAGTTAATCGGCACATACGATGCGTGTGTGTACAGTGTTACAAAAATTTATAGGAGGAATATGAGAAGATACTGTGAACTAAGATCTATCAACTTTAATATATAATAGTTAATCGATACATACGATGCGTGTGTGTACAGTCTTTTTTATCATTATCGATGAACTAAAGTGAAATTTTATAAATTATGGAGGGACTAAATTGATATTTGAATTGTTGAAATAAAAATAAAAAAGAAAAGTGTGTGTTGTTATTAAAAACAAGAAACAAAAAACATTAAAGTCTGTGTTGAAATTAAAAAAAATAAAAAACAAAAGTGTAATATTAGTATCATATAAGGGTAAAGTTGGAAGAAAAAGTCGGTGTCCTTATTAGGTGGTTATTATCATGTCCTCAACTTTAATAAAATAATAATAAAATATATATATACATACATACATATATATATACATACATACATATATATATATACATACATACATATATACAATATGTATGTACATACATACATACAATATATATATATATATATATATATATATATATATATATATATATATATATTGTTTGTAGCTGGTATGCCTTTCGAAAACAACAAAGTGATTATTGTAAATTGCAGTATGGTACGCTTTGTCAATTTAATAATACAATTGAACGTTGGGAGAAAAACTTCAATAGAAACCCAAATTATTTTACTAAATATAAAAAATAATTTATCAAAAAAATCAATCTAATTTATAATTAGATAATTAAAGTATTTTACTTATAATATATGAATACATATAATTTAAAAAAGATCACGCTACTTTGGATGAATTTTACGTCATTTGAATTTATTGATTATTTTATACTGATATTTGGTTGAACATATATATTTGGTTTTTTGTTCTCTATTCAGATTTGACTTCTATTCATTCCAACATTAATTATATTTCTATGTTAAATGGCTCAAACTTCAAAATACTGGCAAGAGAATTAGCTTATTGTTCTGGATTTGGGTCTTGCGACAAGTGTTGACTCTCCTCCTGCTATGACTGATAAGAGTATCGGGCATTTCCCGACTCAAAAAGTAAGAGATTGTTTTTTAATAGGAAAATGTATATATTCTCACACGTGTCTTGGGCATAGATT
This sequence comes from Primulina tabacum, assembly GCF_025594145.1. Lineage (NCBI taxonomy): Eukaryota > Viridiplantae > Streptophyta > Magnoliopsida > Lamiales > Gesneriaceae > Primulina > Primulina tabacum. The sequence goes on from NC_134551.1 coordinate 45,812,596, forward strand.
AGGATTTTATTCCGTACTTTGATCAAGGCACAATACAACAAGATAATATTGGATATCCTCTCAATCCAGATGAACAAACTCAAACACCTCCAGAACCTATGTCATTAAGAAGATCCACTAGAGAGTGGAGAGATGCTATATCAAATGATATTACATTGTATTTCTTCAAGAACATGAGACAAATATTGGATTCGGTCAAGCCATGGAAAGTTTTAATTTTCAAAAGTAGAATGGTGATATGAACGAGGTGATAAAGTTCATGAAGAACAATGAATAGGAGATCTTGTCTCATTGCCTAAGTGTGAAGTCCATTGGTTGCAAATGAATATTTAAAACTAAGATGGATTCCAAAAAAATGTGAAAAGATGTAAGGTTTGTTTCGTCGCTAAAAGCTTTACACAGAAAAAAGACATTGATTATAAAGAGACTTTCTCTTCTATTTCTTCGAATGACTCTGTAAGGATTATAATGAATTTGATGGCGCATTTCAATCTTGAGCTTCATCAGATTTAAAGATCGCGTTTTAAAATGTTGACATTGATGAAATAATTTATATGGTGCAACAAGAAAATTGTGTGTCCAAAGACTCAGATAATATGGTTTGAAAATTAAAGAATTCCATCTATGGACTCAAGCAAACATCTCTACAACGACATTTCAAATTTCATCTAATGATCATCTCATTTGGTTCTGAGATTAATTTGGTCGATGATTGTGTCTATATAAGTTCAGTGGTAGTAAGCATATTACTCTGGTTTTGTATGTTGATGACATCCTACTTGTTAGCAATGATATAGAGTTGTTGCATAACACCCATAGATTTATAGCCAATAATTTCGAGATGAAAGATCTCAGTGATTCATATTTTATACTGGTTATCCATATATATGGGATTGCTCTCGAGATATTGTTGAATTATCTCAGAAAAACTAAATCGATAAAGTTCTCAAGCAACATGAGATGCAATACTATAAACCAACATATATCCTTGTGGCTAAGGGAGACAAATTTAGTGTCAAACAATGCACCAACAATGATTTTGAGGAAAAGGAAATACTGAAGATTCCCTATGCATTGGCAATATGAAGTCTAATGTATGCTCATGTTTGTAGACGATATTGCGTATGTGATAAAAATATGGGGAATATATCTAAGTATTCGAGGAATAGAAAATTGGAAAGCAGTCCAAAGAGTTTTACGATACCTACAGAGAACAAAAGAGTACCCGATCATATATCATATGTTGGATTAGCTTGAGGTCATAGGGTATACTGACTCCGATTTGCTGGATGCCAAGATAGTATGAAATTTACGTCGAGCTACATCTATCTCCTGGCTGAATGTGCCATTTCCTGGAAGAGTGCTAAAAAGTCTTTTATAGCCTCTTCTACCATCAAAGCTGAATTTGTAATGTGTTATGAGGCATTCAATAATGGAATATGGCTGCAAAATTAGTCGTGGGACTGTGCATTGTTGATGTTATTGAATAGCTAGTAAGATTACATTATGACAATAAATCAACGGTTATGTATTCAAATAAGACCAGGAGTTCGAAGAAGTCAACATATATTGACATAAAGTTCCTGGTTGTTAAAGAAAGATTGCGAATCTGCTTACTAAGGGACTACCACCCAAACAGTTTCACGAGCACACTGCTCGTATGGTTTTTATGTCAATTGAGGATATATAGTTTTAGTGGGAGCTTGTAATTTTAATTTTTTTCTCATCTGTAGACATTTCATTTACAATTATGTAAAATTTATTTTATGCCTAAATAAATTCAAGTTAAGTCACAATTTGATTAAGGTTTAAAGTTTGATCTCAATAAAGTTTAAGGAAGACCAGTTGGACATAGGCATGTTATGATCACGTTGTATGAAATTTCAATGCTACACATCCACTTCATAATCCATATCATTCAGTTGTGTTGGCATATGTGACAATTGACGAGTCTTGTTATATTGAGTATAGGGAAGACTGCTTTGTTCCTATGTTAATGTAATTTGTCAGTCTCCGAGACTGGACCCGCGCCTGTGTGATTGCACAATGGACCCCTATAATGACTAATTCGTATTCTCCTCATTTTACGAAAATAATTAACTCAATTTGTTATAAAAGTCTATTATAACACATTATAAACTCATTTTAAATTTTAAATTTTTACCATGTGGGACAAGATGTATCACAATCACACATCCTTTAGAATGCGACGTCCTCGTCGGAGCTTGATCCCTAGATCCACCAGCACCGAAAATCTAGAGGTGGCTCCTACAGGTTCAAGAGGTGGCTCCTATCATGTAGCACTTTGTTCCGCAGATCCAAAAGGTGGTTCATATGCACATAGCACTTTGCCCCGTATAGCATTTATTTCCCGATGTTCCTTGCTGGTTACCGTCTCTGCTACCATTCTGTCACACCCTTTCACGCCCCAAACCCGGGCACGCGCCTGCGTGACTGCACAATGGGCCTCTATAGCAACTACTTCGTATTCGTCCTCGATTTTACGAAAATGATTAACCAAAGTTGCTATTGAAGTCCATTGTAGCCATTATAAAATCATTTTAAATATTTGATTTTTACCATGTGAGACAAGAGGTATCGCAATCACCCCTCCTTCAAAGCGACCTTGTGAGGCCCCGGGCCGAAGAGGACGGGGGGTGATCGTCGGGCCATGAGGTTGCACGGACAATGAGCGGCTCCTGGCAGGCTTCTAGGTGGAGGAAACATGAATGAACCGATCCCACACAGGAATGAGAGGGATTCCGAGACTGTTCAATGAAATGGGCTGTACAATTAATTAGGCTTAAAAGATTTGATTGGTAATACTCATATCACGAAGGTGCATCTTCTTTTCAGGTAGCTCATCACATAAGAACTCCAAAGTTAAGCGTGCTTGACTTGGGGCAATTTTGGAATGGGTGACCTCCTGCACGCTGGAAAGACCCGTCTTGATACAGTGAGGACAGTCGTCGAACTAGCTCAACTGGTACCAGGATTGCTGCCAAGATCTATATAAGTCCAGGAGGTCTTGGGTTCTAATCCTGGGGAGGTAAAAACTCCAGTGCCTGGGCTGGATAAGTTTTATGAGTAATGGTGCGTGGGTATGGGCCGAGGCCCATGCTATGCCATGGCCCATGACCATTACAGACCTGACCCCTCGATCCATCAGTGTCGAGTATCTAGAGGTGACTCTTACAGGTTCAAGAGGTGGCTCCCGTCATGTAGCATTTTTTCTCACATGTTCAAGAGGTGGCTCCCATACACATATCACTTTGCCCCGCATAGCACTTATTTTCCCGTATTCCTTGCTGGTGACCGGCTTTGATAGCATTCAGTCATGCTCCGAGCTCGGCCCGCGCCTACGTGATTGCACAATGAGCCTCTATAGCAACTAATTAATATTCATTATCGCTTTTACGAAAATGATTAACCCAAGTTGCTAATGAAGTCCATTGTAGCCCATTATAAACTCATTTTAAATCTTTAATTTTTATCATGTGCGGCAAGAGGTATCACATGATTGATGAACCAGATTGATTATAGATATATTTCAGAATTACAACATTTTTAGCTCATAAGGTTATTTTCATAAACATAATTATAAGGATACACTTATAGCTCTAGTAGGAGATTGTTAGATCAATTTTATTTACATGAGCCTATATATGAATAATTATACGTCGTGAGTTATTTACTAAATTAAGCCCAAAATTAAAGTGATGAGTTAAAGTTTTAGCTATTGAGGATTAATGTATCTAATAAGTTGTGAGCATTTAATGTCTATCTACACAAGTGTAATTTCTGTTTTATGATGAGCTAAAATAGAAACATCAGAAGATAATAATATATATTATTTGTATACGTGTTATGGTCCTTAGATCGTGTATTATCACGTTCCCTATTCTCTACTCCATTATAAAAAATATTTTCAAAGAAAACTGAAGAGTTCTATCAATGAAAAGAGTGCGTAGATCTGGAAGATCAGGAACTCATTCTTTAGGCGTAAGGATTATGGCTTCAAGCAGAAGATCAGTCAAATTCTTAATGATTTAGCATGAGTAATTAAGTGGTTTATGGATTTTTCCCAACATCAATCTCCTCCTCCAAGTGAAAAAATTCACCATAATTACTATTGAAATAATTCAACTTGATATATATTAAATTTTAAAATCATTTGAATCGAATTTTGATCATTCAAACAAGTCAAGAATTTGAAATCAAACTCAGTAATAGATATGACATAACTACATATTATATTACATATGTTATAATTTAGTATTTACAAAATGTCCACGGAAATGCTAACAAACATTAAATAAAAAGAATTTTATTTTACCTTAATGTTCGAAAACACCAAATGATATTTTCTAAAAATTGTTACGTGTGTGTGTAAAAAGAAGTGAATACCTCGTAACTGGTTACTGGAAAACCTGCAAACGCAGTGAATTTACAACCTCTAGTGGACTTTGACTGGGCAGTTACCCTAAAATATAGTTAATGAGTTTGAGTTTGTGATTGTCGGGGTCTTACATATTTGAAATCTTTATATCAAATAAACTACACAATAATTTTTTTGAACATGTTTTATTAAAAGTATTGAATTTACATCCAAGTCGAATGAACTAGGTAAAACCTTGTGTGAGACGTTCTCACGGGTCGTATTTTGTGAGACGGATATCTTATTTGGGTAATCCATGAAAAAATATTACTTTTTATGCTAAGAATATTACTTTTTATTGTGAATATCGGTAGGGTTGACCCGTCTCACATATAAAGATTCGTAAGACCGTCTCATAAGAGACCTACTCAATAAACTATACGACTATGTTTTTTTAAATATGTTTAATTTAGAATATTGAATTTGCATCCAAATCATTATGTGTGTCGATCACAGATTTCAAGATGTTCATTGACATAAATTAATAAATTCAAGAGCTTTGTTATAATGATTTAATAAACTCTGATTATTATAAATTTGAATTAAGAACACAAAATTCTCAATCTACTTGACCATGTATTATATAATATTTTTGGTCTTTTTTTAAGTAAGTACACTTTATATTTTCTTTTTATATTTGCTAGTATAAAGAATATTTTTCTTCAAGTTTCCCTGCATTAATCTTGGACATGCAACGAGACAAGATTCCACAACTCCTCGGTACTTCAGTAGTTCACAATTTATTCATGAAATTTTAATAAAATCAAATCTAATCTTTCACAGTATATATACATTAATTAACCGATCTTTTCAAACAACGTGAATCGCCTCTCTTTCTTCCAAGGGTTATACCAGACAATCACCCAGTAATTGCTTTTGACCTTCGCGTCGAGGGCATCTATGACGGAGACGAGGAGCCTGTAATTTATAGCATTAACTTTTTGAGTTTCTCCTTCTATAACCGACACAAGGCTTAACCTGGCATTGGCAAACTACACAATCTCAACTATTTCGAAATCATATATTTAATTTTTCTAATGTATTCTTTTCAGTTTCACAAAACTGTATCATAGTAAATAAAAAAAATGTTAATTATATTTATCTTTCAATATTACCTTACATATATATTGGAAGATTTCATGTTTGAAATTGATGTTAACAAAACTTGTTATTGTGTTTCTAACATATTTATTGAAGTGTGAAGTTATTAAAACAAGAAGCAAACTGAAACTGAATTCTGCGCAAACTGAATTTCTGATAAATTTAATTATTTTGATGATATCTCTCAGATGGATGATTCAAATGACAATCCGACAACATGGCTGATCAGAAATCTCAATTTGGAATAAGTCGTATTTCACGTCAGTTGGACAAATTCGGATGTTATCAAGGTCTAATTAATCTTTGAATTACCAAACTGATTGCACGAAAACAACAATCAGTTGGGTATGAACAGTTGCGGTATTTTGGTCATATCTCTCAGCTCGATTATTGGAATGAAGCGATTCAGTATACGTTGGAAAGATAAGACAATGATCTACAAATCATCTTCAGAAGGAAAAGTCTGAATCGAAGCTTAAGATGCCGATAACTTAATACATGATTTGTACTGAAATTTGAATTTCATGTATTTATTGACTTGGAATTTCCAATACCATATATTATTTAATATTTTCGAATTTATTATACTCGAAAATAAATTCTTACACATATCTATATTTCAAAATTGCACTCCCAAAATTTTGGTTTCTCACATGTATCATTGTTGGAGCCTATAAATACGACATATTGAAGATCAAACAATAGCTTTTGAAGAGGAATTCAAAGCATGAGTAGTTAGCATGAATAAATCAGCTAGTTGAGAGCACAAGCCCTTGTGTGAGGTTACATTTGAGATGTACACTGTAAAGGATAAATTCCTCACACACAATCACTCATTAATATACAAGAGAGTTGAACTTCAAATATTAGTTGAGTAAGTCTTCACACAAAGCCATAAAACAATATTTTTGTAGTCTTTGCATATGAGACATTAAACAATATGCTGATTGTGGGGTGCTACCTGCAATCTTGAGTGCTAGGAGTTCTAGTTGGGTTCTGTCCTTCCGGAGTGGGTTTGTGGGGCCTTTAACTCCAAATCGTTATTACAATGCAATTTGATTAGGGTTAATTAATTACAGCAGAAAAGGAGTTTAAATTTTCTTTATAATGAGCCCAAAACATATTATTTGAATACTAAAAATAGTATTTCATCTCACATAATAAAATATGCCCACACATAATCAAATCCAAATACAGACAAACAATCATGTCCTCGAGACATGCCCCGGTATATAGATACATATACATATATACTGGGATAGACCACTCAACCTCAGCTCAAACTGTGACTCCCTCCAGAAGCACCCTCTCCAGTCTCCTGATAACCTGGAGTACCTGTCATTGTCCACATACAAAGACAAAAACAGCCCCCTCTAAGGTGAGCAAAGATCAGTATGAAACAACCAAAATATATACCATAAGTATCTAAACAATTTATATATAGTATGCAATGCATGTATGTTGTAGAGGTATCAGGTCAAATGCCCATCCACTGAGCATATATCAGAATCAATCAAATCGCTATCAAATCAATGCTCGAGCTGGCACACCGGCCTCAATCAGGGATACTCATATGATAACATCGACAAAGCGCTATGAAATCCCAAATCTCAATCAATCAGCGGGGCCACTAATGATTATGCTTTAAGGACCACATAATTCCAAACATAGCATCGTGTTCACAAACCCCAAAATCAAATCCAATCATATCAAGGTATCCAAGGATCATAGGTCAACATGTATGTCATGTATGCCACATCAACTCAAAAAATAAGGTATATAGACATATATTCTCAATCAAATCAATTCAAACATATATCATATGATACAGATACCTATCGTAGGTTACTCGGTCGTAACATAACTATTTTCTTCGTTTCAGTCGATGTAGCTTGAAGATATCATTATAAAATCTATCTACATCAATAACATATTCATTTCAATCAATAACATCATTCATAATCAACAATATAAGTTTCAAATATCTTTTGAAACTTTAAAATTTCATATCAAATCAAAATCAGAACATAATTCAATTCCGACTTCAAATACGAGTTTCTTGTCGATTACTCTATTGCATATATGGATCTGAACTTCAAATACATGATATTCAAGCATTTCAATAATTAAAGTTGCTGAAACTAAAAGAATCTTACCTCAAAAAGAAGCTCTCGACAAGAGGATTCCGAATATATAATTTGTTTTAAGTTTGGACAACGTTTCGAGGTGATTTCGTACATTAGAACTTGAATTTCTTCAATTGTCTCTCAAAGCTTCAGCTGTGAAGGAGGATAATTATGCCAAAATCCATTCCTATCAATCTTAAATGTGTCCAGCAAGGCGGTGCGTGCATGTGCGTGCCGAAACTCGTGCATACGCGCGACTTGTTCTGCCTGCACGCGCGGGCCTGCGCAGGTGCGCGTCTTGTTCTGTCCGAAACGCTATTTTAGGTACCGAATTAGCAAAAGTGGTAAACATAAAAGTTGTAGATCTATGTCTTGGCTTACATTTTCCACCGACCTCACTCAATTTGGATATTGGATGCGAGAGTTATGCTCTTTCCATAAATTTGGAGATGCTCCTTCCATAAATTTTGAGATACTCATTCCATAAATATTGAGATGCTTACTTGTAGAGAAAAATTACCTTGTCTGCAATATTTCCATCCAAATCTGAGTGATATCCAGCCTTATTTCGAAATTAATACGTGATATGTACTAAATTTTGAATTTCATGTATTTATTGGCTTGGAATTTCCAATACCATGTATTATTTAATATTTTTGAATTTATTATAACTCGAAAATAAATTCTTACACATGTCTATATTTCAAAATTGCACTCCAAAAATTTTGGGTTCTCATATCCCTCCCTCCTTATTTGAAGTTTTGTCATCAAAACTTGAGTTGACATAGTCTTCGAAAAAGTAGGGATATTCATTTCGCATGTTCTCTTTAAACTCCCAAGTATTTTTCTCGTTCTGTGTGTTTTGACCATTGCATCTTGACGTAAGGAATGATATGTTGTCTCAGTACTTGGTCATTGGTGTCCACAATATGAGTAGAGACATTTTCATAATTCAGCTCTTCTCTCAAGTTACCATTGATTATGAGCAGTTCAATTTACATAACATGGCTTGGGTTCGGGATGTATTTCCTTAGTTTGTACTTGTGAAATACAGTGTGGATTCTAGATATATCTGGTGGCAATGCTATTATGTAAGCCAATGTGCCAATCTCTCCAGAATTTTGAATGGTCATACATACTGAGAATTCACTTTTTTAGCTTTACTAAGTCTAAGGATTCCTTGCATTGGTGAGACCTTTATATATGCCTTTTCACTCACTGTGAATTCCACTTGTCTTCTTTTAAGATCAGACTAACTCTTTTGCTGGTCCTATGCAGCCTTGAGTCTGTCTTTGATAATGGCCAATTTCTTTCCATTGTCGCTTTTAATAGTTCTGGCCCTGTTATAGATGTTTTCTCTATTTCGTCCCAGTACAGTAGTGATCGACACTTCCGTCCGCGAAGGCTTCACATGGAGTCATTCAAATATTTTTGTGATAACTGTTATTGTAGGCGAATTCTATCAGGGGTAGATGTTCACTTCAATTACTTCTGAAGTCTATGGCACATGTGAAAACCATGGAAATATGTTCTCATTTCCATTCTAAAATTCTAACGGTTGCAATAGTTTTTCTAGGTAATTGGTGATCGGCTTCCACTTATTGGCATATTTGTCACTTAAATATAAACTCCGCGGCATCTATTTTCATTCTGCTTCGCCAGAAACTTTCTTTCAAGTCCATATACATCTTTGTACTGATGAGATATTTCGGGAATGTTGACTTATGCGCCTCTTACATCACTTCTTATCGAAGATTGTCGATGCTTGGAACACACAATCATTTTCTCATCCCTAGGATTCCGTCCGGATCCACTTGAAAATATGATGATTTTATTTTCTTGGCTTGTTGTTCGAACAACTCTAGTGTCGTGTCTCGGCTTTGATTTAACTTGACTGCTTCCCGAAGGCATGGTTGCGTGGAGAGTGATGTTATGGTTAACTTACCCATGTTTTTCCAACTCAAAGCATCGGCTACCTTATTTTCCTTGCCGAGTTGGTAGCTTGTTGTCAAGTCACAGTCCTCGAGTAACTCTATCCACCGTCTTTCCCTCATCTTCAATTCCTTTTTGAGTGTACAAATATTATAGACTTTGGGGGTCCGTCACCATCTGTTTCCAAATTTTCAAATCAAGGACCACTGTAATGTACCGTACTTTTACCTCTTAAAATTTGCGGAAAAATTTAAAATTTTCTAAAAGGAGTAATCAAACTTCAATTTCGATAATGTAAACCTTATGTCCCAAATTAGTTGCAACAAAAGATCTAAAGATAAAGTTTGACAAAATTATTTGTTTGAAATCTCATAACCAGTAGCTTGAAATCAGAGTATTTGAACATTTTCATAAAACTAAAAACTTGGGCGGTCCTCGGGTCTAGCCTCCTGCTCAGCCCAAGCCAGCTCCTTGCTCCCCACCCCTAGTCTCCTCGAACTCATCCTCACCTGCATCGATCAAGTTTAGTGAGTCTAAAGACTCAACACGTATAAACTGGAAGTAACGAGTAATACGTAATAAAACCACATGCAACTTTAAAATAGAGCGTACATACATGAACTTGAACTTGCGCTTAAACTTGAACTTACATACGTACATACATAGACGTGCCATAAACATAAACTTTTCTTAAACGTGCTTGCATACTTGAACATACATAACTTCATCATTTTTCGTAGATGCATGTTTCAAAGCAAGTGACTCATACATAAATACGCCTGATCAGACTAAACCACAATACTGGGCTGACAGGGACGAATCCACTGCCACATACATGAGATCTCCGTTCATGCTTTAACGGGTGGATTGGTCCCCGTTCATGCTTTGACGCTTTCCAATCCTGATCTAAACCCGTTCATGCTTTAACGGGATGGAGAGGTCCTCGGCCACGTTCACCGACTTCCAAACCCATTCATAATTTGGTCACAAGACATTTAGCATACCTCAAAAACATGAAAATAATTTCCTTTGCACGTCGAACATACTTACTGGACGTTGAGTGATTCGTTGGATCTCGCTTGGGGCCGCTGCTGCATATACTAACATGAGTTCAAACACTTACCTTTCATAGCTTAGACGTAGGTACTTGTGCTCACCACCGAAGTAAATAAATAGCTTATGACATTCTAAATCTCTCGAGACTTGACCTCGTTTAATAATCGTACCAAGCCATGGTATAGAACCACAAAACAATCTCAAAAGGAACTATAAACTATTCCCAAACAGGAGGTACACGGACCCCGTGCCCAGGTCCGGCTCCGGGTCCGTGTAGGTACTGTTAAATGCATGTGAAGGAAAGGGAAGGCACGGACCCCGTGCCTAGGTCCGTGTAAGGGTCCGTGTAGACTCGGCAAAATGACACTTCGGAAGGAACAAAGGCACGGACCCCGTTCCCGGGTCCGTGTACCCTCGGTGAAAACAAACCAACGAAAATTCAATACATGTGATGTTCAACATTCTAAACATGATTGTACGGACTATGACCCGACGCTTCGAGATCCATCCTAGGATGCTACTACTTTGATACAACCCGTACAATCACCCCGATTCAACGACATTCAACTTACAACTCGATGCAACTCGAAAACACGGAACTTGACACCAAATCGCTTCTTACGACTTCTAATGAATTCAAGTGCCTATCGAAACTAACCGGTACACCAATTACCAACCCAACATAATACTAACATACCTATACGCAGCAACGATCACCCGTCGATCCCCAACAAAGCCTGCAACAATAAAACTTCAAGAACACATCAATAACATAATTTTTCAGAAAACGCATTTTGGGCAGTCCCACAAAAATGATCATAACTCACTCAATTTTCATTCAAATATTTTGAATTTTATATCAAATCGAAGGTATCAAAAAGTTCTACAATTTTGACGTTGAAAGTTTTCTAAGAATCACGACCGAAAAATCGCAGTTTTCAAAAGAACAGTAAATTTCGAAATTTTAGATCTAAAAACGTTTCAAAATCGATCCAACATGTTTCTGCCCAACCCTTGCACATCATACATGTATTTTACGCCTTAAAACAACGCAACACATACTATGACATGATCGACGCAGAAAGAAAAGAATATACGTGTCTTTTGATAATTAAAAATACCGAAATGACGATACCGACGCGGGAAAGATGCGAGAGACGATCCGGAACGAACGTGGCGCGATTTTCTTGAAATAAAACTCACGAAAATTTGCTAGAATGCTGGAAGGGATGGGCGGCTGCTCTCTAGCAAGGAACCCTAGGTTTTTCTCTCCTCTCAAAATAATAAAAGTTTGAAAGACATATGTGTGTGTGTGTCGCGTGTGAGTGTGTGTGGAAATAGGTGTGTGCGTATGTTTAGTAATATAATTAGGGAAATAAATTGCTTAATTATTAATTAGCAATTAATTAAAAATACTAACTCTCCCCTAATTATAATGAAATCTCTAAATTTAAAATAACTTGCACAAGTGTCAAAAATTTTTAAAGTTTAAAGATCATAAAATACTACATGCATAATTTAGGCTTTTTAAAATGCTAAACTAAATAATTTATTCAAAATGCCCAATCCTTAACTAAAAATAAAATACCATCTTTTAAAATTTCCAACATCGTCGCCGGTCTCTTCTCCTCGATCCCGCATCGAATAGTCGCCTGAAACATGAAACTCGAAAAATATTTTAACGTGCATCACATAACATAAATAATTTAGAATAATGCAATTTGAATAAATAATGCATCACTAAAATCATTTTAAATTTAAATAAATGATTTAACAATTAAATAAATGCATGAGTTTACGGGTACTGAAATTGGGCCCTACAGTTCCTCCCCCACTTGTATAAATTTCGCTCTCGAAATTAAATCTTACCGAACAACTCCGGGTAGCGATTCCTCATATCCGTCTCGGTTTCCCAGGTGGCTTCCTCTACTGATTGATTTAGCCACTGGACTTTGACCAACTTGGTCACCTTGTTCCGAAGTCTGCGCTCCTGTCGGTCTAATATTTGGACAGGTCTTTCCTCATAAGACAGGTCAGGAGCCAATTGCAACGGCTCGTAGCTCAAAACATGCGATGGATTAGCTAGATACTTCCTCAGCATTGAGACATGGAACACATTGTGTACCCCGGACAGATTCGGCGGGAGGGCAACACGATAAGCTAGTGTCCCAACTCTGTCAAGAATCTCAAATGGCCCAATAAACCTCGGACTCAGCTTGCCTCTCTTCCCAAATCTCATAACACCCTTCATAGGTGCTATATTTACAAAAACGTGATCACCTACGGCAAACTCGAGATCTCCTCCTCTTGTCAGCATAGCTCTTTTGGCGACTCTGGGCGGTCTTCATTCTGTCTCGAATCTTGACCACTACATCTGCAGTCTGCTGAACTATCTCTGGACCATGTTCTGCTCTTTCTCCAACCTCATCCCAATGAATCGGCGATCTGCACTTCCTCCCATACAATGCCTCGTAGGGAGCCATACCAATGGATGATTGAAAACTGTTGTTGTAGGTAAGCTCTACTAGAGGTAGCTTCGATTCCCAAGTTCCCTGGAAATCGATCATACAGGCTCGCAATAAATCCTCCAAAATCTGAATCACTTGTTCAGACTGGCCATCTGTCTACGGGTGAAAAGCTATACTGAATAGCAACTTCGTCCCCATGGCTGCATGCAAACTCTTCCAAAAGGACGATTTAAACCTCGGGTCCCTGTCAGACACAATAGAAACTGGGATCCCATGCAATCGGACTATCTCCCTGATATATAGTTCCGCATACTGCGTCTGGAGAAAGTCGTCTTTACTGGCAAGAAGTGCGCTGACTTAGTGAGTCGATCCACTATGACTCAAATGGCATTAAATCCTCTGATTGACTTTGGCAAACCAACCACAAAGTCCATGGTAATATTCTCCCATTTCTACTCGGGGATAGGGAGTGGCTTAAGCATCCCTGCTGGCCTCTGATGCTCTGCCTTTACTTGCTGACAAGTGAGACATCCAGACACAAATCGACGGATATCTCGTTTCATACCTGGCCACCAATACAAAATCTGCAGATCCTTGTACATTTTGGTACCTCCTGGGTGAATGGAATACGGAGCTGCATGTGCCTCTGTTAGAATATCCTCTCTGATTGAATCAACATTAGGTACCCACATTCTACCTCTGTATCTCACAATACTATCAGACGCTGTGTAGAGTACACTGCCTTTAGCTTCATCTTTCAGCCTCCATTTCTGCAACTGCTGATCTGAAGGCTGACCTGCACGGATACGGTCTAGCAAGGAAGACTGGACTGTTAGATTAGACAGCTTAGGAGCTATGTCCTTGCGATAAACCTCTAATCCAAATCTCTGAATCTCTAACTGAAGGGATCTCTGTACTGACAAGTGTGCTACGACTGCAACTTTACGGCTCAAGGCATCTGCCACCACATTAGCTTTCCCCGGATGGTAGCTAATTTCACAATCGTAGTCTTTTACAAACTCCAACCACCGTCTCTGTCTCATATTCAGTTCTTTCTGCGTGAAGAAATACTTGAGACTCTTGTGATCCATAAATATCTGGCATTTCTCTCCGTACAAGTAGTGTCTTCAAATCTTCAATGCATAGGCGGCTAATTCAAGATCATGAGTCGGGTAGTTCTTCTCATGAACCTTCAACTGCCTGGAAGCATAAGCTATAACCCGACCATGCTGCATCAACACTGCGCCTAACCCGAGCTTAGATGCATCATTGTATAACACAAAATCTCCTTGCCATGATGGAATGTCTAGCATTGGCGCTGAAATGAGGGCTTGCTTCATGGTATCGAAGCTCTTCTGGCACTCGCCACTCCACACGAACTTAGCATTCTTCTTTGTCAATGAGGTGAGTGGCACTGCTATTGACGAAAATCCTTGAATAAACTTACGGTAGTAACCGGCCATACCCAGAAAACTGCGAATCTCTGAAGCATTCTTCGGCTCAATCCATTCTTTAACGGCTGCCACCTTCGCTGGATCCACCTCAATACCACTGCTTGACACTATGTGACCCAAAAAGGCTACCTTCTCCAACCAGAATTTACACTTACTGAACTTCACAAATAACTTACGACTCTGTATGGTCTGCAAAACTGTCCTCAAATGCTGGTTGTGCTCCTCATGGCTCTTCGAGTAGATAAGAATATCGTCAATGAATACTATGACGAATTGATCAAGGTAAGGCTGAAATACTCGGTTCATGAGGTCCATGAAAATAGCTGGAGCATTCGTCAGTCCAAACGGCATCACTAAGAACTCGTAATGCCCATACCTGGTCCTGAAGGCTGTCTTGTGCACATCTGCGTCTTTCACCTTCAGCTGGTGATACCCTGATCGAAGATCTATCTTAGAGAACACTGAAGCTCCCTGCAACTGATCGAACAAGTCTTCGATTCT
This sequence comes from Primulina tabacum, assembly GCF_025594145.1. Lineage (NCBI taxonomy): Eukaryota > Viridiplantae > Streptophyta > Magnoliopsida > Lamiales > Gesneriaceae > Primulina > Primulina tabacum. The sequence goes on from NC_134551.1 coordinate 45,827,672, forward strand.
AGGAAGTGGGAATTTGTTCTTGATCATTACCTTGTTCAATTCTCGGTAATCGATACACAGCCTCATGCTCCCATCCTTCTTTTTCACAAAGAGCACTGGTGCGCCCCATGGTGAGAAATTAGGGCGAATGAATTCCTTGTCAAGGAGCTCCTAAATCTGCTGTTTGAGTTCAAGCATCTCAGCTGGAGCTAAACGGTACGGTGCCTTGGAGATTGGCACAGTGCCTGGCATAAGATCGATTGCAAACTCCACCTCTCTCTGGTGGAAAACCTGTGACATCGTCAGAAAAGACTTCTGGGAAGTCTCTGACTACTGGCACATCTGATAATGACGGAGTGGGTATGTCAGGTGCGGAAACAATACTGGTCAAGAAGGCCTGACCCCTTAGAAATAAGCTTCCGTGCCTGCATGCAAGAGATCATGCGAGGGAAAATTATCCATCTAGCTGGTTCAAAAAGAAACTGCTCCATACCCAACGGTCTAACCAATATCGACCTTTTCTGAAAATCAATCAGAACTCGGTTCTTCGTCAGCCAGTCCATATCCAAAATAATATCGAATTCTGGCATTGGCAACACAATCAAATCTGCATACACTAGGTGGCCTTGCAGTTCGAGATCAATGTCCCTGACCACACTAGTAGCTGATAACTCTTTCCCTGATGGGACTGTCACGGAATAATTCACGTCAAGGCCGATGGTCTTGATATCCAAGTGGTTAGCAAACGTCTCCGAGATGAATGAATGAGTGGCCCCGGAATCTATCAGGGCCTTAGTAGCAAATCTCTTAATGAAAATATTTCCTGAGAGACGTTAGCACAACACAAACTTATATCCCCAAAATTCTATATTAATCTTAAGCATCGTAGAAATTAATATTCCAAGTGACTCAAAATATTACTAGCACACTAATAATCCCAAATAAAATTTCAACATGCAAGGCAAATTAATACTGAGCTTAGGTAGAAAAGTTTACCGGTCAGTAATGTCGTGTCTGGGTTCGCCTCCTGTGCATGCATGGAGAACACTCTGCCTTGGGTCGGCTGCCTCCATTATGGGCACTCTTTTAACATGTGATCACTGGATCCACATTTAAAGCATTTACCTGATCCCCATAGACACTGCCCCGGATGTTGGCGATTGCACTTCGGGCATACCGGTTGCTCACCTGGCCACTATGGTGCTCTCTGCTGGGGCATAGGACCCTTGCCTTTCTGCGGTCCCTGAAAAGGCTTCTTCCCTGGCTGCCCCTGGAACGGCCTCTTAAATTGAGGCTGCTGCTGCTGCTGTGGTGCCTGATAGGGCATCTTGCCCTGCCTATCAACCTCAATATCTCTCTGGTCCTGCTCTGCTGTCAAGGCTCTAGATACTGCCACTGCATAGGTAGTCGGACCAGCAACCCTGACATCACGGCGCAAGATCGGCCGCAAGCCATCCATGAAATGCCTCAACTTACTCTGGGCATCATTAGCTATCAGGGGTACAAAGTGACACCCCCTTTCAAACTTCCTCACAAACTCCGCAACGCTGCTATCCCCCTGACGCAACGTCATGAACTCCCTGGTCAATCTGGATCGTACTTCTTCAGTGAAGTACTTGGAGTAGAATATCTCCTTAAATCCATTCCAAGTCAACGTCTGCAAATTGATCGATACTGACGCACTCTCCCACCATAGTCTGGCGTCCCCTGACAAAAGGAATGTGGCACACCTGAACCTGTCTGCGTCTGTTAGCTCCATGAAATCGAAGATTACTTCGATGGACTTAATACATCCTTCAGCTATCATCGGGTCAGTGGTTCCCGAGAACTCCTTTGGGTTCATCCATCTGAACCTCTCGTATACTGCCTCTGGTTTGGGCCTTGCTTCTGTATTTGCCGCAGCCTGGTTCCCCGCAAACTGTGTCATGCCTGCAAGCATCTGAGCTTTCATGTCTGGCGGTGGAGGAGGAGGAGCGTCTCTCCCCTCCTCTCGAGCCTCTCTATCCTCATCCCTGGCTTCACGGTCAATCAAACGTCTAGGAGGCATACTGTTCCAACAATTTACCCAACACTTAAGCCCCACATGCATGAACATGATATCAATAGTATAAGATGCACGTAATCTAAACTTAAAATATGGACACACTGAAATCATGACTTAATGCTTAATTCATAACATAATTCAAAACTTTAAAACTTACAGACTTGAGGTGTGACTTCGTGAGCTTTTTGCAACTGACAGTAGGCATAACCCTTTACAAGAACACCGCTCTGATACCAACTGTAACGTACCGTACTTTTACCTCTTAAAATTTGCGGAAAAATTTAAAATTTTCTTAAAGGAGTAATCAAACTTCAATTTCGATAATATAAACCGTACGTCCCAAATTAGTTGCAACAAAATATCTAAAGATAAAGTTTGACAAAAGTATTTGTTTGAAATCTCAAAACCAGTAGCTTGAAATCAGAGTATTTGAACATTTTCATAAAACTAAAAATTTGGGCGGTCCTCGGGTCTAGCCTCCTGCTCAGTCCAAGCCAGCTCCTTGGTCCCCACCCCTAGTCTCCTCGAACTCATCCTCGCCTGCATCGATCAAGTCTAGTGAGTCTAAAGACTCAACACGTATAAACTGGAAGTAACGAGTAATACGTAATAAAACCACATGCAACTTTAAAATAGAGCGTACATACATAAACTTGAACTTGCGCTTAAACTTGAACTTACATACGTACATACATAGACGTGCCATAAACATAAATTTTTCTTAAACGTGCTTGCATACTTGAACATACTTGACTTCATCATTTTTCGTAGAGGAATGTTTCAAAGCAAGTGACCCATACATAAATACTTCTGATCAGACTAAATCACAATACTGGGCTGACAGGGACGAATCCACTGCCACATACATGAGATCCCCGTTCATGCTTTAACAGGTGGATTGGTCCCCGTTCATGCTTTAACGCTTTCCAATCCTGATCTAAACCCGTTCATGCTTTAACGGGGTGGAGAGGTCATCGGCCACGTTCACCGACTTCCAAACCCATTCATAATTTGGTCACAAAACATTTAGCATACCTCAAAAACATGAAAATATTTTCCTTTGCACGTCGAACATACTTACTGGGCGTTGAGGGATTCGTTGGATCTCGCTTGGGGCCGCTTCTGCACATACTAACATGAGTTCAAACACTTACCTGTCATAGCTTAGACGTAGGTACTCGTGCTCACCACCGAAGTAAATAAATAGCTCATGACATTCTAAATCTCTCGGGACTTGACCTCGTTTAATAATCATACCAAGCCATGGTATAGAACCCTAAAACAATCTCCAAGGGAACTCTAAAATATTCCCAAACAGGAGGTACACGGAACCCGTGCCCGGGTCCGGGACCGTGTAGGTACTATAAAATGCATGTGAAGGAAAGGGAAGGCACGGACCCCATGCCTAGGTCCGTGTAGACTCGGCAAAATGACACTTCGGAAGGAACAAAGGCACGGACCCCGTGCCCGGGTCCGTGTACCCTCGATGAAAACAAACCAACGAAAATTCAATACATGTGATGCTCAACATTCTAAACATGATTGTACGAACTATGACCCGACACTTCGAGACCTATCCTAGGATGCTACTACTTTGATACAACCCGTACAAACACCCCGATTCAACGACTTTCAACCTACGACTCGATGCAACTCGAAAACACGGAACTTGATATCAAATCGCTTCTTACGACTTCTAATGAATTCAAGTGCCTATCGACACTAACTGGTACACCAATTACCAACACAACATCATACTAACATACCTATACGCAGCAACGATCATCCGTCGATCCCACACGAAGCCTGCAACAATAAAACTTCAAGAACACATCAATAACATAATTTTTCAGAAAACGCATTTTGGGCAGTCTCACTAAAATGATCATAACTCACTCAATTTTCATCCAAATACTTCGAATTATATATAAAATCGAAGGTATCAAAAAGTTCTACAATTTTTGTGTTGAAAGTTTTCTCAGAATCACGACCGAAAAATCGCAGTTTTCAAAAGAACAGTAAATTTCGAAATTTTAGATCTAAAAATGTTTCAAAATCGATCCAACATGTTTCTGCCCAACCCTTGCACATCATACATGGATTTTACGCATAAAAACAATGCAACACATACTATGACAAGATCGACGCAGAAAGAAAAGAATATACGTGCCTTTTGATAATTAAAAATACCGAAACGACGATACCGACGCGTGAAAGATGCGAGAGACGATCCGGAACGAACATGGCGCGATTTTCTTGAAATAAAACTCACGAAAATTTGCTAGAATGCTGGAGGGGATGGGCGGCTGCTCTCTAACAAGGAACCCTAGGTTTTTCTCTCCTCTCAAAATAATAAAAGTTTGAAAGACATATGTGTGTGTGTGTGAAAATAGGTGTGTGCGTGTGTTTAGTAATATAATTAGGGAAATAAATTGCTTAATTAGTAATTAGCAATTAATTAAAAATACTAACTCTCCCATAATTATAATGAAATCTCTAAATTTAAAATAACTTGCACAAGTGTTAAAACTTTTAAAAGTTTAAAGATCATAAAATACTACATGCATAATTTAGGCTTTTTAAAATGCTAAACTAAATAAATTATTTAAAATGCCCCATCCTTAACTAAAAATAAAATACCATCTTTTATAATTGCCAACATCGTCGTCGGTCTCTTCCTCCTCGATCCCGCATCGAATAGTCGCCTGAAACATGAAACTCGAAAAACATTTTAACGTGTATCACATAACATAAATAATTTAGAATAATGCAATTTGAATAAATAATGCATCACTAAAATCATTTTAAATTTAAATAAATGATTTAACGATTAAATAAATGTATGGGTTTTACGGGTACTGAAATTGGGCCCTACAACCACTGTTGCCAACTCGAGATCGTGAGTAGCATAGGTTTGGTCATGCGGCTTCAGTTGACTCGCCTGTCTCGCATGAGTACGCATTTGATATCTTCCTTTGATGCTTCACTGTAGATGGTAAAATCCTTGTCCTCAGTAGATAATACCAACATTGGTGTAGATGCTAGCTTCTCCTTTAATGTTTGAAAGCTCTTTTCACATCTTTCTCTTCAGTTGAATTCGTAGTTCTTTTGTCTGAGTCTCGTCAGTTATACTATCGACTACTGAAGAGAAGCCCTCGAAGAATTTATGCTAATATCCTGGTAAACCAAAGAATCATATAATTTCGATCGCGTTCTTTTGTCTCGACTAGTATAGATTTGCCTCTACTTTCTTTGGGTCCACCGATACTCCTGATTTCGATCTTACATGACCTTATTTTGAGTGTTGACATTGGGGTGTCTTCTGGTCTGACCTTTAGCTGATGATAGCATGTTCTCTGGTCAAGTTTGGAGAAGACTGTAGCTCTTTTACGTTGATCGAAAAGACCGTCTATTATTGGAAGAAAATACTTATTCTTGATTGTGATCTTATAGAGTTTTCTGTTTTCTATACACAATCTAATACTTTCATCTTTTTTTTACAAATAGGATTGCAACTCCCCAGATGGATGCACTTTGTCTAATCTGCTTTTTGTCTAACAACTCTTGAAGTTGTTATTTTAGCTCCTTGAGTTCATATGGAGCCATTCGGTACAGTGTATTGGAGATTAGTGCATCACCGATACCAAATTTATCTCGAACTCTACTTCTTAGTCCGAGAACATTCCAAGAAGCCTTTTTGGAAAAACGTCCGAAAATTTTCGTATCACTGGAATATCTTCCAACTTCAGCTCAACTCCTTCCTGCACTTTGTTCACCATTGCTAGGTAAACTTTTTCTCCCGATATTATGACTTTCCAAGTCTAGGAAACATATATATTTTTTTGTTCCTTGCTGTTGCAATGGTACCTGATTTCTTCTTGGTTCGAGGTTCAAAGTTTGACATTCTTACTTTAGCAATCTACTATTGCACGGCTCTAGATAACCAATTCATCCCTAGAATGGCGTCAAAATCTACCGAAGTGAGTTGAATCAAGTCGGCACTAAACATATGCGAATTGATACTAATTTTATCTTATCTTGAAATTATCCCGATTACTATCTCAAAAATTAAAACCCATATAGAATATTGAAACTTAACTCAATATCGATATATAGTTTATTGACTTAAATCCAAAAAATTATAACATAGTCGTTATCTCAAATAATTATTCTTTTACTAAATCTTATTTTCATCAAGACAATAAGCCTATCACGCTCTAACACAAAGGATTTCATTGAATATCATTCTCTTTGAATAATTCTTAGTACCACAAAAAAATCAAAACTTATGGTACTATACTTTTCTTGATTTTCACCAATATTTCATTACTTATTTTATTTACATAAGGTCATAGCATACTAGTTATCCCAAAATAATATAAATTTCTCAACCTTAAGATATTATTTTTTGCTTAAATTTTATACAAGATATTCCAAGATCCTATATATTTGAAGTTAACGTTTGACATTCTTAATAACCCAAACTTATTGCTCACACAGTTAACTATCGACACAAAATCAACTTCTACATTGAAATACCCAAAATTTATTATATAATTTTTATATCAACTTTTCTCATATTAGTTTTCGTAAATAACTTATCATTCTCGAGTCAAATTTTCATATTAAGTCGAAAGCTTATGTAAATATATCTCTTATATGTATATTCCCAACAATGTAGACAAATTCTAATTGTCCTCATAATACAATTCCATAAAATTCGACAAGTAATTCAAGAAACGCGTTGAACGAGATTTTTCGAAAAAAATTCCAAAAATGGAAATTTTGGATATTGACCCATGGATAGAAAGAATACGTCGAGATAATTCCAAAACAGTCGACGAAATTAAATTCTGAGTTTCCTACGAAAAGTTATGAGTTCTACAAAACTTTCCTCGAATGGCAAAAACGCGATTTTAGAGGTCTAAATAAAGGAATTTCTCGTTTTCGGACCACGCCTCACAACAAAGATGTAATATTACTCGTTGGTCGTTCCGAAGGGGACTGCATCAGCCTTTTTCGATAATCTATCAAAATTTTCTTCCCAACTGGATTATGAACCTGGCGGCTCTGATACCACATAAATGTCACGCCCCGGGACCGGGGTTATGACACCGGCGTTGTTTAACAACCACACGATCGAAAAAAAATCAGCCTCGTAGTACAGTATAAACCAAAACCAGTTTATTATCATAAATTTTCCAAAAGTTCAATGTCTTTACAACTCGATAAAATAGAAACATGCAGAAGCGTTTACAATAAATAAACGACGAATTGACGAACTGATTAAAATTCTCATTTCACCATCCCTAAAACTAGTCCTGTTCTTCTTCCTCGACATGTTCTTCTGATTTATCTGGGGAGGATAGAGTGAGGGGAGTGAGTGATATGGTCATCACTCAGTAAGCAGGAGGGCCTTTGAGCACAACATAAAAATATTTACACAATTTTCGGAAATAACACATAAACACATCATGATTTTCATAACATATCATCATATTCATATCATAACAGCACTGCGATTCTTCCACATTCTATAATTTACTTATATCAATCCCTCATTTTTAATCCTCTAAGGTGGCAAGGCCATAAAATGGTTCTATCCCACCGTGAAGGGCCATATGTTGGGATTCCCTCCCATTTTCAGTGAATCCTCACGGTGCCAATACGTAAACGTACCAAAATTTCACAAAGAAAAACATAGAGAAAGAATGACGGTGCTCGACCGAATTTTTCGAAAAAAAAACACATAACCGAAATTAAGAATTTAAAACAAGCCCACTTACCTTAGACCTAGAAGAAACGTGAAGACTTCGAGAAACATAGAAGAATCATGCAATCGGCACTTCGAAAACGTAACATCACATATACCAAAAAAATCAACCGTCTTGTAAAATTCCTTGCGCCTTATTGCACCGTTGGATCGGGCTCAAACTTGTATATTACGTTTATAAGTAAGTCAATTAAATTATGAATGGTGGAGATTGGGTTTGAAAGTCGTTTTAACCTGTTCATGGACAAAACACCGTAGGTACGTTGTTCCCCCCTAGAATCTGAGCAATTTTCTTACGAAGGGTATAAACAAAAAACTAACCGTTGGATTTGGCTGAAATTTGGATATGTTATTCAAAAGATATGAAACGATATTCTGAATAGTGGGGATCGGATTCCAATTATTCCGGTGAGAGAAAATAAATTCTAAACTTCAAAAGAAATTTGATGACTCATGCAGAATTTCTGAAAGGAAATTTCGAAAATTGGAAAGGAAACTCGAAAATTTCAATGTAAATTCTGAATGAGAGCTTCTTCTATTTATAAAGGGGTGATAAAAATCTTACCATAATTCGATTGATATCATTCCCTAATTTGGAGATGCTCCTTCCATAAATTTGAGATACCCATTCCATAAATATTGAGATGCTTACTTGTAGAGAAAAATTACCTTGTATGCAATATTTCCTTCCAAATTTGATTGATATCCAGCCTTATTTCAAAATTAATACATGATTTGTACTAAATTTTGAATTTCATGTATTTATTGGCTTGAAATTTTCAATACCATGTATTATTTAATATTTTCGAATTTATTATAACTCGAAAATAAATTCTTATAAATATCTATATTTCAAAATTGCACTCCCAAAATTTTGGTTTCTCACATGTATCATTGTTGGAGCCTATAAATACAACATATTGAAGATCAAACAAGAGCTTTTGAAGAGGATTCAAAGCATGAGCAGTTAGCATGAATAAATCAGCTAGTTGAGAGCACAAGCCCTTGTCTGAGGATACATTTGAGATGTACACTGTAAAAGATAAATTTCTCACACACAATCCCTCATTAATATACAAGAGAGTTGAACTTCAAATATTAGTGGAGTAAGTCTTCACATAAAGCCATAAAACAATGTGTTTGTAGTCTTTGTATATGAGAAATTAAACAATATGCTGATTGTGGGGTGCTGCCTGCAATCTTGAGTGCTAGGAATTCTAGTTGGGTGCTGCCCTTCCGGAGTGGGTTTGTGGGGCCCTTAACTCCTAATAGTTATTACAATGCAATTTGATTAGGGTTAATTAATTACAGCAGAAAACGAGTTTAAATTTTCTTTATAATGAGCCCAAAACATCTTATTTGAATACTAAAAAATAGTATTTCATCTCACATCATAAAATATGCCCACACATAATCAAATCCAAATACAGACAAACAATCATATCCTCGCGACATGCCCCGGTATATAGATACATATACATATATACTGGGATAGACCACTAAACCTCAGCTCAAACTTTAACTCCCTCCAGAAGCGCCCTCTCCGGTCTCCTGATATCCTGGAGTACGTGTCATTGTCCACATACAAAGACAACAACAGCCCTCTCTGGGGTGAGCAAAGCTTAGTCTTAAACAATCACAATATATACCACAAGTATCTAAACAATGATATATGGTATGCAATGCATGTATGTCGTGGAGGTATCATGTCAAATGCCCATCCACTGAGCAAATATCAGAATCAATCGAATCGCTATCAAATCAATGCTCGAGCTGGCACACCGGCCTCAATCAGGGATACTTGTATGATAACGTCGACAAAGCGCTATCAAATCCTAAATTTCAATCAATCAGCGGGGCCACTAATGACTATGCTTTAAGGGCCACATAATACCAAACATAGCATTGTGTTTACAAACCCCAGAATAAAATCCAATCATATCAAAGTATCCAAGGATCATAGCTCAACGTGTATGTCATGTATGCCACATCAACTCAACAAATAAGGCATATAGACATATATTTTCAATCAAATCAATCAAACATATATCATATGATACAGATATCTGTCGTATGTTAATCGGTCGCAACATACCTCAATTCTTCGTTCCAGTCGATGTAGCTTGAAGATATCAGAAAAAAATCTATCTACATCATTAACATATTCATTTCAATCAATAACATCATTCAAAATTAACAATATAAGTTTCAAATATCTTTTGAAACTTTAAAAATTCATATCAAATCAAAATCAGAACATAATTCAATTCCGAATTCAAATAAGAGAGTCTTGTCGATTACTCTATCGAATATATGGATCTCGACTTCAAATACATGATATTCCAGCATTTTAATAATTAAAGTTGCTGAAACTAAAAGAATCTTACCTCAAAAGGAAGCTCTCGACGCAAGGATTCCGAATATATAATTTGTTTTAAGTTTGGACAACGTTTCGAGGTGATTTCGTACGATAGAACTTGAATTTCTTCAATTCTCTCTCGAAGCTTCAGCTGTGAAGGAAGATAATTATGCCAAAATCCATTCCTATCAATCTTAAATGGTGTCCAGCAGGGCAATGCGCACATGTGCGCACCGGAACTCGCGTATATGCGAAACTTGTTCTGCCTGCACCCACGGGCCTGCGTAGGTGCACGTCTTGTTCTGTCCGAAACGCTATTTTAGGTTCCGAATTAGCAAATGTGGCAAACATAAAAGTTGTAGATCTATGTCTTGGCTTACATTTTCCACGGACCTCACTCAATTTGGATATTGGATGCGAGAGTTATGCTCATTCTCCCAAAATATGTCAGTGTAGGAACTGCAACGCACACGATACACTTCGGGATGATTTTGACCCTATTTCCAAATGGATTTGGACAAAACTCAAAACATGAAAGTTTTTGTACTTGTATTATCTTTCCAATAAAATTGGTCTCATGTAATTTAAATTAATACTCAGTTAATTATGCCAAAAACCGTAATATATGTCACTTTTCTATTGCGGTTCAGCATATTTGTCAATCACAAATCAATTTCTAATACAATATTTCATTTTCACTTCATATTTTCTCACTTTCATTGTCATGATATACTTCATATACGTAATCATATGATAATTTCATGAATTATAGATAATCAACATAGGATTTACGATAATACGATACACGATCCTTACAGGGTTTGTACAAAGAGTTGTATAAATAAAAGTCTTCTAGCCTTTCCAAGGTGGAAGAAGGGACGACGTAGGAGTATGAAATCTCCGAACATCTATCATGAATTATCGATAATCAACATAGGATTTACGATAATACGATACACGGTCCTTACAGAGTTTGTACAAAGAGTTGTATAAATAAAAGTTTTCTAGCCTTTCCAAGGTGGAAGAAGGGACGACGTAGGAGTATTTGAAGTCTCCGAACATCTATAAACAAATTCGTGCCTATTTCTTTATTGAATTTACTTATCACTTTCATAGTTTTAAAGATGCATCGTTGAAGTATTTTATGTGTTCTTCAAATACAAAAAATATTGCATACCAAGTGTTTGATAAAATTCTTCAACCAAAATATTTTTTATTCATTTAACTTGCATATATTTTAAATACTCTACAAAATATTTAATCGGTTTCTACGAAGGATTATTTCAAGTGTCTTCCGCTTCGTTTGAACGCCAAACTCGATTTAATTCATCAGCGTTCAATATTTCAAGAACCAAGTTATTGTAGCTCAACGATTTATCTCATAACCGATTCTAACAAGTGGTATCATAGGGGTTTTTCTTTGCGCTTGTCTAATATATTAAATTTTGTTGTAGAAATTTGTTACTTAATGGATTGTACTCATGGTAGAAAGATATTTAAAGAAATTATTTAATTTTTATATTCTAAATAGTTGTTTAAATATTTCATTAAAGGGTTTGATGTTATTAAAAAATTGTGACATGATTTCACAAGCTAAGTTTACAAGATAGAGATCCTTTTTAGGTGACAAATGAAAAATATTACTTTTAAAGCAAAAAGCATTGCTTATTATTGCAAACATAGGAGTGGTTGACTCGTCTAACTGATAAAGACATGCAAGATCATCACACAAGAGATCTACTATTGTTGTTAAAGGTGTTCAAAATTTGGTTAACCTAATTTCCTCCGCAATCTGTGTGCGTCAATCATCACATTTTAATGTTTCTGATTTTCTTAAAACATGTTTTTTTTAAAGCTCGGAACCTTGAATTTAAGATCTCATCTCAAATTTTGAATTATTGAGATTGATAAATTGTTTGTTTGTTTTTTAAGTATGTCATATTCATGGAAAAAATTGTATCTCCAATTAAATGACATTTACAACTTTATTTTCTAAAATGATTAAAATAGATATTTTGTAGCGTATGCAATCAAATGATGACACACCTTACACATCGGGGCAATGAGGACACCACCAGTGTATGGATCAAACAAACATAAGAGTTTATCAAATTTGACATCAACTGATTTTTTTTGGAGTTAAGCGTGCGTGATTTTACAGTTAGGTCCTTGAGATTTTTGTATTTGATAAGTTACGAATTACAGAAATTTTTAAAAAATATGTTTTCATAATATTGAATTCGCATCCAAATCATTTTGAGAGCCGATCAGTGATTTCAGTTCGTTCCTTAACATAAATTAATAAATTAATGAGTTTTGCTAAAATGATTTAATGATGCCTTATTATTTTATTTTTGAACTAAAAATATAAAATTCTCTATCTACTAGACCATGTATTGTAACAAATATTTTTCTTAAAGTTTTCTTACTTTAATCTTGAATATTTAACAATACAAAATTGCACAACTCCTCAGCACTCGAGTAACTAAAACTTTATTCATGAGATTTTAATAAAATCACACATACTCTTTCACAATATATATACATTAATCAAGCGATTTCTCAAATGATATGAGCCGCCTCTCTTTCTTCCAAAGCTTGTCCCAAACAACCACCCGGTAATAGCTTTCGGCATTCGCGGCGAGGCCATCCGTGGCGGAAATGATGAGCCTGTAATTAATACCATTAACTATTTGAGTTTCTCCTTTTACTATCGACTCAAAGCTTAACAAAGCATTGACCCGCTTGTTGTGCTCTTTCACCGCAAACTTCCCTATCTCAACCACCTTTGGGTCGGTCAAGTTACTGATCGCCTGCCAACCGGCGAAGGAGGCTTTGATCGAAGAGGAAGCAAGAAGAATTGAGAAGGTAACAACAAGCAACGAGAAAAATTTGGGTGTCATTTTCTTCCCTTGATCAGATCAATTTTATTTTCTTGTGAAATTTGTAGTGATTATTGGCCGGTTTTTATAGTGACAATGCACAATCAAAAAGCATGTTTTGATGATGTTATATTGACACGTTTGAGCAAACATTATTTTAGCCGAATCTTGTTACATTTTTTTTAAAGAAAGATAAAACTAGTTGAGATTACTTTGAAAGCGTACATTTAAAATTTTCAACGTATCATTTTCATTTTGACAAAACTTTCTTTTAATAAATAAAAAATTATGTTAACTACATGCATATTTCAATATTACCTGGAGGAAAAAAGTCTTTCATTTGTGGTTTATTTTGGTCATATAAATTTGGGATCACAAATAAGAGTTAGATACTGAGTCTCTTCTAAAACGACGTTTAATTTAAATTATTAACTTGAAATATGATTTATTAATCCCAATGTGTTTGCTTACAAAAATGAAAATGTATTAAACTCAAATGTTGTTAATGATTGATTTTGGACATGATTTTTAGTCCTTAATTTCAATAAAGATAAATAAATTATATTTTGTATAAGTGGAAATAAACAATAGTATTCTTACCAGGTCTTTGTTTTGTCTCACACGCACACACACATACACTTTGGTTTATTTTTCTTAACATTGAACAATATTAAAGCGATGCTTTAATAATAAGAATTAAACGCACAATTCAGCTAACTAAACTAAGTTTGCGCTTGTCTAATATATTAAATTTTGTTCTAGAAATTCGTTACTTAATGGATTGTACTCATGGTAGAAAGATATTTAAAGAAATTATTTAATTTGGATATTCTAAATAGTTGTTTAAATATATCATTAAAGGGTTTGATGTCATTAAAAATTTTTGTGACATGATTTCACAAGTTAAGTTTACAAGATAGAGATCCTATTTAGGTCACAAATGAAAAATATTGCTTTTTATACAAAAAATATTCCTTATTATTGCAAACATAGGAGTGGTTGACTCGTCTAACTGATAAAGATCTCTAAGATCATCTCACAAGAGATGTACTATTGTTGTTAATGGTGTTCACAATTTGGTTAACCTAATTTCATCCGCAATCTGTGTGCGTCAATCATCAAATTTTAATCATTCTGATTTTCATAAAACATGTTTTATTAAAGCTCGGAACCTTGAATTTAAGATCATGTCTCAAATTTGAATTTGAGGTTGATAAATTGTTTGTTTGTTTTTTAAATGTCATATTCATGGAAAAATTGTATCTCCAATGAAATGAAATTTACAACTTTATTTTCTAAAACGATTAAAATAGATATTTTGTAGCGTATGCAATCAAATGATGACACACCTTACACATTGGGGCAATGAGGACACCACCCGTGCATGGGTCAAACAAACATAAGAGTTTATCAAATTTGACATCAACTGAATTTTTTTTTGGAGTTAAGAGTGTGTGATTTTAAAGTTAGGTCCTTGAGATTTTTGTATTTGATAAGTTACGAATTATCAGAATTTTTTTAAAAATTTGAATTTGCATCCAAATCATTTTGTGAGCCGATCATTGATTTCAGTTCGTTTCTTAACATAAATTAATAAATTAATGAGTTTTTCTAAAATGATTTAATGATGTCTTATTATTATATATTTGAACTAAAAATATAAAATTCTCAATCTACTAGACCATGTATTGTAAGTGAAAGGAATATTGTATTCCAAATTCATTTTAGATATTTTTTTTAGTTTGCACTTCTAGACAAAATTTAACAGATTTGTTTTCCAAAATATACTGTATCCTATCAATAGGAATGATTTAATTAAGTTGGAAACTTATCTATAAGATATAAAGTATTGAATTTAAATTAGAGTTTGATATACCAGTTTTTTTAATATTTATTTCCTGTTACTTTATGCGCAATAATTCTTTCAAGTTGTATCAGAGCCTTCACTTGATACACTAAGTGATTGATTCTGGTTTATTGCTTTTTTACAGGAAATACACTGATAGCTTAATGGATCCACTAGCGACTAACACTGTTTTTAGACCACCAGTCTTAGATGGTTCGAACTATGCTCTCTGGAAAGTCAAGATGAGGATATACATAAAATATATCGAAGAAAGGGCATAGCAACGAGTCTTAGATGGTTGGTCTCCACCAAGGATAGTTGATGATGATGGAGATAGTCGAAGCAAACCAGAGAGTTCCTGGTCCAATGATGAAGTTCAAACCTCGAAATTCAACTCAAAGGAGCTAAATGCTATATTCACCTCTGTTGATGTCAACATGTTAAGTCTCATCACCAACTGCATTTCTGCCAAAGAAGCTTGGGATATTCTTCAAAAGCACTGCGAAGGATCTGAAAGTGTTCGCAGAACCAAACTCAGGATGTTAACCTCAAAATTTGAAAGCTTAAGGATGGAGGAAAACGAGACTATTGTGGAATATGATCGGAGATTGCGTGAAATTGCAAATGAGGCCTTTAGTCTCGGTGATCCTATGTCAAACGAAAGACTGGTTAGCAAGGTCCTGAGATCCCTTCCTGAGCATTTTAATATCAAAATCTGTGCTATTGACGAATCCAAGGACACCTCTACACTTAATCTGGAAGACCTAATTAGCTCTCTCAGAACATTTGAGATGAATCTAGACCTACAGAAAATAAATACTGGGAAGACTGTTGCCTTACAAACTACTGATGATTCTGTGAATAGCCTAATTCAAGAGGCAAAGGACTCTGATCTTGGCGAAGAATCAATTTACTTAATCACAAAAAAATTTGGCGACTACCTAAAAAGAATGAGATATAAGAAGAAGATTGTATCAACATCAAAACCACAGTTTGTTCCTTTTGAAAGAAATAAAATAATTGCATCAACTCAAGGGAATTTCAGATCGAGAAATGATTCATCAGCTCGAACAGAAACAAAGAAACTTGATTCATTCCAATGTAGAGAATGCTCTGGATTTGGTCATTATGCAAATGAGTGCGCAAATCGGCTTCGCAAAAACAAAAATATATGGCAGCTACACTGAGTGATGAGGACCCTGATGATGATTTTGAAACCAAGGAAGGAGATGATTGCTCCTCTTTATTTGCCATCCAGGAACAAACATACAAACTGCAGGTCAATTCCTTTGGTGTTGCCACTGGTGCTGCAACACCAGGGCGCAACACTGTGTCAGAATCACTGTGTCTCAATGCTAACTCTCTGGAAATTTCAGAAGCTGACAAAATTTAGGAATCTGACCAAGAAGAGCTTACTATGGAAATTGTCCAAAGGATGTATGAAGAACTTTATGATGACTGGCTTAAAAGAAATAAGGCAAACTCATTATGTCAAAAGAAACACTGAGTTGAAGAGCAACTTGTCTCGTCTAGAAGTTTTGCTGAGTAGGAAGGATCTTGAACTATGTAAAGTCAAAGATGATCTTGAGAAAGCATAAAAAACTCTTGCCAAATTCAATTCAAGCTCATCAAAACTTGACACAGTACTGAATATGGGAAAGGACATCAGATCTGGCCTTGGTTATGTTGCAAGTATGTATGAACACGGTGAGTTGTCTAACTCCAGTTCAAGGACCACAGTATTTGTGAAGGGTGTAGGAGTCGACGTTGTCACTAAAACAGAAAATCCACCCATGAAAACTGTACAAAGCTCAAATCTGTTCTCTGAACAGACGCTGAAAACATCCTGTTCAGATTCCTCACCGTCAAAAAGTCACTCCTCAGCAAAGATGGCTCAAGACAAGAAGCATGTATCAATCTCAAATCCCAAGCAGTGAAAGCATCATTTCATCTGTCACTACTGTCATAAGTTTGGGCACATCAAACCTTTCTGCTACAAACTCAGAACTGACTATCTCAGGTGGCATTCAAATCAGGTGTTGCATAAGGTTTTGTCCAACACCATGTCCAACACCACAGTCAAAAGTTCTTCCACTAAGAAAATTTGGGTACCAAAAACTGTTATACAATGCAATGTCATTTATATATCGCTAAAAACTAACATTGCAGGAGCATGGTACTTTGACAATGGGTGTTCCCGTCACATGACAGGTTCTAAAGAACACCTCATTGATTATTCTGAACTAAAAAGTGGGCGTGTAACTTATGGAGGTGGTGCCAAAGGGAGAATTGTAGGCAAAGGAACCTTGAATGTTGATGGGCTTCCCATACTTCACAATGTTCTACATGTTGAAGGACTTAACTCGAATTTAATAAGCATAAGTCAACTTTGTGATGATGACTTACATGTTAGGTTCAACAAGAATAATTGTGAAGTTTTTAATGATGCAAATGTTTGTTTTATGTCAGGAACACGGTCTGCTGATAATTTCTATCTTGTGGGAGATAGTGATAATTGTCGAAGTGCCAAGGTAAGCAATCTGGATCTATGGCATCAAAAACTGGTTCATGTGAGCTTCAAGACCTTGAAAAATCTCAGTAAGTATGAAGCTGTGAGAGGTATGCCTAATTTGTGTTCAGATAACGCATATATCTGTGGATCATGTCAAAAAGGTAAACAAACCCGTGTTGCACACCCGGTGTTGCAACACTTTGGGTCAACACGGTGTCTTGAACTTCTACACATGGATCTAATGGGTCCAATGGATGTTGAAAGCTTGGGTGGTAACAAATACTCACTTGTTTGTGTTGATGATTTTTCTCATTTCACTTGGGTAAGTTTTATAAGAGAAAAATCAGATACTTTTGATGTCTTCAAGAAATTGCATGCAAGAATAACTAATTTGCATGATGAGAGAGTTGTTAAAATACGGACTGATCATGGAAAAGAATTTGAAAATTCTCTTTTTACTTCCCTATGCGAAAAGAAAGGAATCTCTCATGAATTTTCTGCTCCTAAAATTCCTCAACAAAATGGAGTAGCCGAAAGGAAGAATCGAACTCTTCAAGAAATGGCACGAGTCATGCTGAGCTCAAAGAATGTGTCAAAAAGGTTTTGGGCTGAAGCCTTGAACACAGCTTGTCACATTTCCAACCGTGTGTTTCTAAGGAATGGATCCACTATGACCTCCTATGAAATCATCATGGAGAGGAAACCAAACCTCAAATACCTTCATGTTTTCGGATGTATTTGCCACGTTCTAAGTGATCGAGAACATCTCGCAAAATTCGACTCCAAAAGTGATAAGTGCCTACTTCTCGGATATTTAATGAATAGTCGGGCTTATCATGTGTTTAACTTAAGAACAAGAACAACCATTGAATCTATTAATGTTGTGTTTGATGATCTTGCAGGACTAACAAGAAAATCTAAAGAGGATGATACTGAGGGACTGTTGGATTCAAGTGAGCCATCAACCAGCATTGGTGTTGAGGCTAGTGTTGAGACCAGTGAGACAACACCATGTACAACACCGCCACTAACCAGAACGGAAGCCATGGAAAATGAAAACGACGACGACGACGACGATGTGATACACAATGAAGGAAGAGATATTCCCAGCAAAATTCAAAAGAATCACCCATCATTACAAATTATTGGTGAAATACATGAAGATGTGCAAACAAGGAAAAAGGAGAAGGTTGACTATCGAAAAATGATCGGATTAGTGTGTATGAACTCCACATTCTCCCATGTAAGCCACTCATGCTTTGTGTCTTTAATTGAACCTATGTCTTTAATTGAACCTAAAAATATGAATGAGGCTCTAAATGATGAATTTTGGGTTAATGCCATGCATGAAGAACTAGAACAATTTGTCCGCAATGATGTGTGGGACTTAGTTCCCAGACCTTCGAACGTCAATGTTATTGGATCAAAATTGATATTTAAAATAAAACAGATGAATTCGGTAACATTATTCGAAATAAGGCTCGATTGGTAGCTCAAGGGTATACACAGGTTGAGGGGGTGGATTTTGATGAAACCTTCGCACCTGTGGCACGAATGGAGTATGTCCGATTGTTACTTGCTGTTGCATGTCATATGCGTATTAAATTGTATCAAATGGATGTGAAAAGTGCTTTCTTGAATGGCATTTTAACTGAAGAAGCCTATGTCTGTCAACCTAAGGGATTTGAAGACTCTCACCACGTGGACCATGTCTACAAACTAAAAAAGGTCCTGTATGGACTGAAACAGGCTCCACAGGCTTGATACGACAGGTTAGCTGACTATCTGATAGACTTGGGGTTCAAACGAGGTGAGGTTGACAAAACCCTTTTCATTCAACAACTAAATAATGATATTTTGATTTGTCAAGTATATGTTGATGATATTGTTTTCGGTGCCTCAACCCAAATACTTGTGAGTAAGTTTGTGGACTGCATGGCATCTCAATTCGAAATGAGCATGGTAGGAGAACTAAATTTCTTTCTTGGATTACAAGTTAAGCAATTGCATGATGGTATATTCTTGTGTCAGTCCAAGTATGCAAAAAATTTGATCAAAAAGTTCTCTACTGACAGCTTAAAACATGTGAGAACATCTATGGGGTCGAGTGACAAGTTATCTAAGGATGGTGTTGCCGAGGGTGTTGACAACACCATGTATCGCAGCATAATTGGGAGTCTTCTGTACTTAACTGCTACTAGACCCGATATTATGTTCAGTGTGTGCTTATGTGCTAGGTACCAAGCAGATCCAAAAAATTTGCACCTAAAAGCTGTGAAACGTATAATAAGATATATTGCAGGTACACTAGAATTTGGTTTGTGGTACACTCATGACACAAACACAAACTTGGTAGGCTTCTCTGACTCTGATTGGGCAGGTGATTTAGATGATAGAAAAAGCACCTCGGGAGGGTGTTTTTATTTAGGAAATAATCTTGTATCATGGGCTAGCAAGAAACAAAACTGTGTCTCCCTGTCCACAACTGAATCTGAATATGTGGCAGCTGCCAATTCCTGTTCTGAACTTATGTGGATGAATCAAATGATTAATGATTATGGGTTTCATAGTGACATAATGATTGTGTATTGTGACAACTCTAGTGCCATAGTCATTCTAAGAACCATGTTCAACATTCTCGAACTAAACACATAGATATAAGACATCATTTTATTCGAGACTTGGTTGAAAAATGTATTATATGACTGGAGTTTGTCAGGACTGAAAACCAGCTGGCAGATATCTTCATGAAACCTTTGGATTTTGAGAGATTTTCCAATCTTCGGAAATCTCTCAGCATGTGTGTACTTTAAAAACATTTGTTCTGTGTTGTCCGTGGTGTTGCCAACACCAGAGACAACATCCGTTTGTGCATGACTATTAATAGGATATTAGGCATACTGCATATTCATAATCATCCTATTTATTTGTGCAATGACTGAACAGTGAAGGCAAATTTCTGAAAGGTACCCTCTGAGTGTTCATACTTCCAATCGTATGTTGAGTAATAAATTATGCTCAATCCAAGGCATCGAGTAGTTGAGGATATTCATGGAAGTCGTGATCTTGTCTAATGTGAAAAAAGTGACTTGGAAAATGTGAGCATAAGGAGAAAAACAGAAAAGAGGTAAATAAAAAAAAGGGGTTAGAAGAAAATGGAAAAAGCTACCTAGAGGAGTCCATTGAAGACCGTTCTTCTAGTGTGAGAGCTACCACTTCTAAGTAAAAAAAAATAGTAATGGAAAAAGCTACCTAGGGGAGTCCTTTGAAGACCGTTCTTCTAGTGTGGGAGCTACCATTTCTGAATCAAAATAATATTTTATGGATGTTTGAATGAAACTCAGTGGTGTTGCCAGGAGGTGTGGCCAACACTAAGTTCAGACACTGCACAAAGTTATACACTGCCTGACATTTTCTGAAAAATCATCATATTAAAGGCATATGTAAGTCATGCATATTGATTTTTTTGTTTCGTGAATTCATCATATTCAGTGACATATCAGTGTTGACTCATGACGGTTGATAAAAACTTTAATTGGACATGTTGAAAAAAAGTGACGTCTTATGGATATGGGGTGAACTCGAAGTGGTTTTGCTCAGGCTGGTCTTTGAAGTTATTGTGACTTGAATTGTCCTTTACCGTTGGATGTAAGGAGTAAAAGTGTAATTTAGTAAGATAATTACGAAAATGGTAAACGTTGAGTCCAAAATTTTTTTACCGTTACTGTGCAACATTCCGAAATTGAAATTATTTGTTACCGTTGATGTGAGGGTTTTTATACCAATTCAATTGAATTCTAAACAATTTCGTATTTGCTCTCTTCTTTCGGACTTATCAAAATTTGATTATTGCTCTCTGTTTTCTTCCGTAACTTTGACAATTGCCCTTCTTAATTGACTGTCTCTCACTCTCCCTCTTGATAAAACAAATGGCAGATCATCAATTCGATCCACAGGACATACGAAGTGAAATGGCGGCAAGTCATGGTGTTTCTCCTCTGGCGACAACACCTCCAACAACACCACCGTCTGAAAAGCCTCCTGAAAACCCATTGCAGATGGTGGGTGTTGGCCTAGAAGCAGTCCCATTGGAAGAAATTATCCATGGAGAGCCTGGAAATCCATTGGATGCTGACAACCCCATTGATAACGAGATTTATCGAAGGGATTTTCCCACTCAACCTCCAGTTTTTCGAAGGCAATCAAAGAGACAAGCAGGGTATAGCCCAAACTTCGATGCGCCAAAGAAACCCCAAATGGCCACTTATTTTACTCTCGACCCAGATTTTTCATTAGGAGATGATTCAAATGATGAAGACTTTGCGCTGGTTGCTCGAAAGCGGCCCACTCCAACGAAAAGGACATCGGCTTCCGCCTTTGCTCCTGCTGCTCCACCCGACCACCCTCCAGAGGTCAGTCTCTCATCGGATGACGAACAATCGCTGGCTGATTTTCTTAACAGCTTGCGCGAATCAAAGAAAAAACAAGAATATGAGAATAAAGGTGGGGATGTTCAACCTGAGATCTTTGAGAAGAGCCTATCAGAATCCGAGACTGAAGGCGAAGAATCTGAGGATGGTTCTGATCGTGGAGGTAAGACCGAGGAAAATACTGATGGTGTTGAGCCCCGTGTTGAACCAAGTGCTGACAACACTGATTTGGATGACTACAACCTTGCATCCTCCTTCTCCTCGAAGTTCTACACTGAGACGGCTGTGGCTCAATGGTATCTGTACGCTCATAGAGAGTTTATTGAGGAACGCAACATTGATTTCGAAGCATACGGGAAATACAATCTGACTGCCTTTCTACAATCCCGCCGATTGAGTACCACTGTCAACTCAGTGATGCCCTACACACGAAGACCAATCCTCGAATTCTACTGCAATTTGGTCTCTAGTGTTGGTGATCGGAGATCTACCAAGTATGGGGGGGTGTTTGTACGAGACACCATATATGATTTCTCTCCCTACACTATTAATGAGTTCTACAACACTCCCACTCCTGAATATGAGGATGAACTCCCGCACATCAACGATATTACAGCAGAACTCACGGGGGGCCTTATCACTGAATTTCCTAGTTTGCCCAAGCGACTTGATGCGGCCAATCTGACCTCATTTTACTCCGTCCTGCGCAAAACTGCTATTCAAAACTGGACTCTGTCTTCTAACACCACCGTGGTCACTAGACCACAAGCAGTTACTCTCTTTACGATCGGAACAGGGCGCAACTTCAATTTTGGACAGTTGGTATTCACCACTGTTCTTCAATTTGCAGAAGGTTGATTGAAATCGACGAAGCTCCCGTTTCCTTCCTTGATATTTGGCATTCTGGAATCCCAAGGTTTTGTCTCTGATGCTGAGGATCAGTTGATCGACATAGTAGAACCATTGAAAATTGCACCAGCATACTTTAAAGGGAAAAGGGTAGTTGATCTTCCGTGGTCAAGGTGCTACACCACGCGCTGTCCCCACTGCTCCCTGATCTGCTCCTCCACCTGCTGCTGGTGTTGCCCCCAGTGTTGCCCCCGGTGCTGGCAACACCACTACTTCGTCATTCTCTGACTCTGAAGACTATATTGTTTTGATGGTCCCCGAGTTCCATGAAAAAATTGCTTTTGGTCTTCAACAAATTCAACAAGCCCGGGAAACCATTGCCTATGCAAACACTCAAATCAGCCAATCAAATGCCACAATCGCCTATTATGAAAAACTTATTGCGGATTATTGACTGCTCCTCGAGGTAGGTGTACATTCTGGCCAAAAAGGGGGAGATGGAGATGCTGCTCCAGGATCGGAGGCTGGTCCCTCGAATGCTAATCGGAAAGACAGTGATATTGAGAAAGACACTGATGAACAAGCTGATTAGGCTTATGCTTTGGTCTTGCTTTATGTTTACTTTGCTTTTCATTTTTGTTCCATATATGCCGTTAAAGTAATGATCTCGTGTCTTAATAATTCAGGGGGAGAAGCAACTTACAACTCAGGGGGAGTCGTGACTCAGGGGGATTTGGGTTATTTTTGTCAATTTTATCTTAGGATGGTTTTTGTCCAGAATTGCAAAAAGGGGGAGAATGAAATTAATATTGTATTCCGAATTCATTTAAGATATTATTTTGATTTTGCACTTCTAAACAAAATTTAATAGATTTGTTTTCTAAGATATAATGTATCCTATCAATAGGAATGATTTAATTAAGTTGGAAACTTATCTATAAGATATAAAGTATTGACTTTAAATTAGAGTTTGATTCCTATTAAACTCTAATTTTCTTGTTTATAGGTGGGAAGGATCTATGAAGATCTAGGTCAAAGAAGGGTCTATATATAAGAGGGTCAATTATCAATAAAGAGTGGGATGCAGAAAAACACTTTGACGGCGACAGGAGCTTTGCTGAAGCATATTCAGTTCGTGAAGAGTTGCATACGAAGCAAGGGTGGTCCGTCTATCGAGTGACCGTGTTGCCAATTAGTGTTGCCAACACTCGAAGAACAACACTGACGCAGAGTGTTGATCGAAGAGTGATTTCATTTGTCTTTTAAGCAATACGTGTTTGACTTATGCATCTAGATTTGATTTGTTGTTTTTGATGCATATTTCAATTCCTTGCAGTGTCAAGGAATTTACCTTTGTTTTTTTCACTAGTATCGTTTGAGGTGTAAACAATCTACATAAGTTTTCTAGTTAAATTTGTGCCATGAGGCATTGCACAAGTCTTTGTACTTGTGCATAATTTAAATTCCAGTATTCATTTGTTAAAGTTATATCCGTGTTAAATAATAAATTTTCGCTGCTGTGTTGTGTGCCGTGTTGACAACACCGAGCACAACACCCAATTTTAATATACCAGTTTTTTTTAATATTTATTTCCTGTTACTTTATGCGCAATAATTCTTTAAGTAAAAAATATTTTTCTTAAAGTTTTCTTACTTTAATCTTGAACATTCAACAATAAAAAATTGCACCTCCTCAGCACTTGAGTAACTAAAACTTTATTCATGAGATTTTAATAAAATCACACATACTCTTTCACAATATATATACATTAATCAAGCAATTTCTCAAATGAAATGAGCAGCCACTCTTTCTTCCAAGGCTTGTCCCAAACAACCACCCGGTAATAGCTTTCAGGCATTCGCGGCGAGGTCATCTGTGGCGGAAATGATGAGCCTATAATTAATACCATTAACTATTTGAGTTTCTCCTTTTACTATCGAATCAAAGCTTAACAAGGCGACCCGCTTGTTGTGCTTTTCACCGCAAACTTCCCTATCTCAACCACCTTTGGGTCGGTCAAGTTACTGATCGCCTGCCAACCGGCGAAGGAGGCTTTGAACAAAGAGGAAGCAAGAAGAATTGAGAAGGTAACAACAAGCAACGAGAAAAATTTGGGTGCCATTTTCTTCCCTTGATCAGATCAATTTTATATGCTTGTGAAATTTGTAGTGATTATTGGCGGGTTTTTATAGTGACAATGCGCAATCAAAAAGCATGCTTTGATGATGTTATATTGACACGTTTGAGAAAACATTATTTTAGCTGAATCTTGTTACAATTTTTTTTAAAGAAAGATACAACTAGTTGAGATTACTTTGAAAGCGTACATTTAAAATTTTCAACGTATCCTTTTAATTTTCACAAAACTTTCTTTTAATAAATAAAAAATTATGTTAACTACATGCATATTTCAATATTACCCGGAGGAAAAAAGTCTTTCATTTGTGGGTGATTTTTGTCATATAAATTTGGGATCACAAATAAGAGTTAGGTACTGGGTCTCTTTTAAAACGACGTTTACTTTAAATGATTAACTTGAAATATGATTTATTAATCCCAATGTGTTTGATTACAAAAATGAAAATGTCTTAAATTCAAATGTTGTTAATGATTGAATTTGGACATGATTTTTAGTCCTTAATTTCAATAAAGATAAATAAATTATATTTTGTATAAGTGGAAATAAACAATAGTATTCTTACTAGGTCTTTGTTTTGTCTCACACACACACACACACATACACTTTGGTTTATTTTGCTTAACATTGAACAATATTAAAGCGACGCTTTAATAATAAGAATCAAACGCAAAATTCAACTAACTAAACTAAGTTTGCGCTTGTCTAATATATTAAATTTTGTTCTAGAAATTCGTAACTTAATGGATTCTACTCATGGTAGAAAGATATTTAAAGAAATTATTTAATTTGGATATTTTAAATAGTTGTTTAAATATATCATTAAAGGGTTTGATGTCATTAAAAATTTTTGTGACATGATTTCACAAGTTAAGTTTACAAGATAGAGATCCTATTTAGGTCACAAATTAAAAATATTACTTTTTATGCGAAAAATATTCTGTATTATTGCAAACATAGGAGTGGTTGACTCATCTAACCGATAAAGATCTCTAAGATCATCTCATAAGAGATGTACGATTGTTGTTAATGGTGTTCACAATTTGGTTAACCTAATTTCATCCGCCATCTGTGTGCGTCAATCATCACATTTTAATCATTCTGATTTTCATAAAACATGTTTTTTTTAAAGCTCGGAACTTTGAATTTCAGATCTCGTCTCAAATTTGAATTTGAGGTTGATAAATTGTTTGTTTGTTTTTTAAGTATGTCGTATTCATGGAAAAATTGTATCTCCAATTAAATGAAATTTACAACTTTATTTTCTAAAACGATTAAAATAGATATTTTGTAGCGTATGCAATCAAATGATGACACACCTTACACATTAGGGCAATGAGGACACCATCCGTGCATGGGTCAAACAAACATAAGAGTTTATCAAATTTGACATCAACTGAATTTTTTTTTTTGGAGTTAAGGGTGTGTGATTTTACAGTTAGGTCCTTGAGATTTTTGTATTTGATAAGTTACGAATTATCAATTTTTTTTTAAAAATATGTTTTCATAATATTGAATTTGCATCCAAATCATTTTGTGAGCCGACCAGTGATTTCAGTTCGTTTCTTAACATAAATTAATAAATTAATGAGTTTTCTAAAATGATTTAATGATGTCTTATTATTATATATTTGAACTAAAAATATAAAATTCTCAATCTACTAGACCATGTATTATAACAAATATTTTCTTAAAGTTTTCTTACTTTAATCCTGAACATTCAACAATAAAAAATTGCACCTCCTCAGCACTTGAGTAACTAAAACTTTATTCATGATATTTTAATAAAATCACACATACTCTTTCACAATATATATACATTAATCAAGCAATTTCTCAAATGAAATGAGCCACCTCTCTTTCTTCCAAGGCTTGTCCCAAACAACCACCCGGTAATAGCTTTCGGCATTCGCGGCGAGGCCATCCGTGGCAGAAATGATGAGCTTGTAATTAATACCATTAACTATTTGAGTTTCTCCTTTTACTATCGAATCAAAGCTTAACAAGGCATTGACCCGCTTGTTGTGCTCTTTCACCGCAAACTTTCCTATCTCAACCACCTTTGGGTCGGTCAAGATACTGATCACCTGCCAATCGGCAAAGGAGGCTTTGATCAAAGAGGAAGCAAGAAGAATTGAGAAGGTAACAACAAGCAACGATAAAAATTTTGGGTGCCATTTTCTTCCCTTGATCAGATCAATTTTATTTGCTTGTGAAATTTGTAGTGATTATTGGCAGGTTTTTATAGTTACAATGCGCAATCAAAAAGCATGCTTTGATGATGTTATATTGACACGTTTGAGCAAACATTATTTTAGCTGAATCTTGTTACAATTTTTTTTAAAGATAGATAAAACTAGTTGAGATTACTTTGAAAGCGTACATTTAAAATTTTCAATGTATCCTTTTCATTTTCACAAAACTTTCTTTTAATAAATAAAAAATTATTTTAACTACATGCATATTTCAATATTACCCGGAGGAAAAAAGTCTTTCATTTGTGGTTGATTTTGGTCATATAAATTTGGGATCACAAATAAGAGTTAGGTACTGGGTCTCTTCTAAAACGACGTTTACTTTAAATGATTAACATGAAATATGATTTATTAATCCCAATGTGTTTGCTTACAAAAATGAAAATGTCTTAAACTCAAATGTTGTTAATGATTGAATTTGGACATGATTTTTAGTCCTTAATTTCAATAAAGATAAATAAATTATATTTTGTATAAGTGGAAATAAACAATAGTATTCTTACTAGGTCTTTGTTTTGTCTCTCTCTCACACACACACACATACACTTTGGTTTATTTTGCTTAACATTGAACAATATTAAAGCGACGCTTTAATAATAAGAATCAAACGCACAATTCAGCTAACTAAACTAAGTTTGCTGTTGAGGATCGGGTTGAGTTTAGAAGGGGGGGCGGGTGTTGAATAAACTCAACGGCAAACTTAACCGATTTTTCGGAATGATGTGCTAGAGTCCTGTAAAAGATACTAGCAGATTCTTGTTTAGGTTTAAAGACCAGCAGATCACAAGATAATGTGCGGAAACGATCTGCTGGTTAGTAGGTGAAAAATAGTGAAACAGAAAACAGTAGATGACACAAGGTTTGTTTCTGGAAGTTCGAAGATGAATTTTCTACGTCTCCCCTTCTTCTGTTTCCAGAAGGTATCACTAAAAGACTTTGGTGAATACAATACAACAGTTGTACACACCCACTTCAACAGGACTTACCCTTCGCCTATCTAAACTCTTAGTTTTACAACTCAACTTCTTGAATGATCTTAAGTTCTGGAAAAGACTCTTTTCCAGTTACAAATTCTTCTATCAATGAAATAGTGAAGTGAATAGCTTGAGAAGATATAACGAAAATAGCTAGCACAATATGATCTCAATGATCAAGAGTATGCAATGAAGCGTGTGCTGCTTTTTCAGTGTTGAGCTTTTGGGATGACTGAAAGTTCTAGCGATGCTCAAATGATATTCTTTGATTTAGATTCGTTCCACTTCTCTCTCTTGAAAAGTGCTTCGTCTCCATATATATAGACTTTATCCAACGTTAAAATCTGAACGGCTCTTTTGACTTTTCAGTGGTTCAGCTTTATTGCCGAAAATGGACCTTGCAGAATACATTAAAGCAATCAGTCTCAGTTCATACTAAAAATGGTAAACCGTCTTAAATGTTTTTGTACAACATTTAATGGCATTTAATGAAGCAATAAATGCTAGTATCACGTTAATAGATCAATGGTAATATTTAAAGACTTTGAGATACGCAAAATTCTGTTAGTGTATATTTCGAGTTTTGTATCCCTTCTAGTTATGATTTTAGCTAAGAAGCAGTACTTGACAAGTGCTGCTACTGGTCTTTAGCTCGATACAAGTGCTTCTGGTTTTCTGCTATTTTACATATACTGGTTTTGTACTAAGCCAGCATCTACTGGTTTTTACTAGCATCTCCAATTTTACTAGCATCTCCGCAACAAATTTAAGTCTAACAATTTTCCCCTTTGTGGTGATGCCAAAACCTAGATGTTCCTTAGACGTTAAGATGAATAGATAAAACAGATTACGAAGCAGATAAAAACAGTTATTATCCAGAAAAATCACGTAAAGCACAAATTAGTTAAGACAAGAAAATAAAACTAATTTGTTCCAATATCTCTGAAAGTAGCTTCATCTGGATTTTGATCCCTTCCAGAAGAATGAGGTCTGCTGCTACTCGCTCCAGTTCTATCTTCTTCCCCCTTTTTGGCATCATCGGCAATGACCCTAGCAATTAAGTCATCCATTCGCCCAGATAAGTTGTGAATGCCATTAGTCAACATCTCCAGATATGGAGCCTGATTAGAAACTCGATCATTTAGAGCGGTGAGAGATTGAGATTGAGAATCGATCTTGGCATCCATTAGGTCCATGGTGGTGGAGATTGAGCGAAAAAGACCATCATGCTCGGTGAGCCGGGTAAGTATGTCAGATTCAGCAATCATGAGCTGACTGGAACTTCTGGATATAGCTTGTCGAAAAACAATGGTTTCAGCATTCATTTTATGCACAGATTCCGCCGTTTTATGTATTTCCTTGGACATACGGTCTCGGAAAAACTGAGCACCACTGATTTCTACGGCATTCTCACGAGATAGCCGCTTGACTATATCAGAAAGATTCTGTAGCTCCTTTTGTAGATTATCAATCTGAAACTCTAAATCAAATGGTTCCACAACTGGTGAAGGGGCTCTTTCAAGCAATCGTTGTTTAATGTCTTCCATTCTGGCGATGCGCTCAGGAGACTGTAGAGAAGGAATAATAAGAGCAGTAGAGTGTGCAACTTCTGCTTGAGTGATAACAGCTGGTTCTGGTTCAGCAGAAGGTCCTTCTGAAGCAGTAGATTGATCTGTTGGCCTTTCTTCTGGTTGCTGCAAATCAGCAGCAGGTTCAGGTATGGCTTGTGGCTCAATAGTAGACGGTGAAGTATGCAACAAAGTTGCCATTTCAGCTTGATGAGCTTCTGAAAAATGCTCAAGCTCTGGAAGAGATGAAGAAGCAGTAGCCGTAACATTAGCAGTGGCAGTAGCAGTTGTAGATTCTGGAATGGATTGGACTGGAGGATGATCAGCAGAGGTAGAAGTAACGGGCATTGTGTCATCCAGTGCTGCTTGAGTCTGCACAATCGATTCGATCACTTCATCAACCGATGCCAGATCATGAACAGAAATCAGAGAGGATGATTGAGTAGGAAATTCCTGAGGTGCAGGAGTACTAGAGACCTTGACTTCAGAAGAAGCTTTGGCCGGTTCCTCAACTGACTGAGTCTTAAAAATGGTGGGGACAGTGGTGACACTGAATTTTGGAGGCTGAGAAAAAGCCTTTTCCTTAGTAACAATTTGCTCATATAGAACTGTCAGCTGCTCCGACAAAATTTGAATGACATTCTGATCATGAAAAGCAGTAGGACCAGTAGAGTCAAAATTTGACTTCAACGTTGTTAGAATAGTGTCTATCTTCTGCTGTTTGATTTTATCCAGAATGTAGCTTCGGCGATTGATGGCTTCTATCACATTTTGTGTGTTGGCAGCAGCAAAAACCTTTTTCTCATTTTCCACAGTTTGAGTATAAACACCAGTAGTTTTCAAAAAAGTGATTGGATGGTAGAATCTTACCTTGAGCCAATCGTCAAAGAATTTCATGTCTTCTCTGGTTGAATTATCAATTTCTTCCAGATGAAGATCAATTGCTGTTTGAATGGTTGATGTTGCCACCGGTGACTGAGACAACTCAGTAATCTTTTCTTTCCCTTTTTCAGAAGTAGCAGGGACTACTGGTTTAAAAGCAGAAGAACCAGTAGCAGATTCTCTAATGACCACACCAGAAGTTGGTCTGAAACTTGGAGCAGTTGAAGGCCCTGATTCAACGGCTTTAGCTTTCGTGGATGAGACAACTGGTGGAAAAACTTGTCGAAGAGGAACATTCTCTAATTCAGCAAGAGCTGCTGTTTTCTTGATGCGGATGGTGGTGCGAGGCTTCTTCTTGGATGGGGTGGGAGGTAGTGAAGCTTGTTGAGTGGGTGCTGCTGATTCTCCAGATTCCGTTTTGTCAGAATCATACAAAACCACAGCTCTTTTTCTCTTGATTTTCTTCTGCCCCTCAGTCTGAGATTCCCCAATCTCCTTCTTTATGGCCACAAATTCACCAACTGTTGGATTTGGCCTTAAGGCAAGCACATTACAGCATAAGTCATGGTGACCGAAGAGCCATCCTCTTCTGTTGTGCCAGGAAAGCCAGCATCTTTCAACATCTTACTGATTTGCACAGCAAATCCTGTAAGGTCCAAAATTAAGACGACGTAATCCAACTGCATGCGAATCTAGGAAATTATGAAAAATTGAGTAATTAATTGATTTTAGCTGCTAATTAATTATGTGACGTACTTGTTTATATGCTAAATGAGATTTATTTGTCATCATGCATAAAAAAAAATGTATTTTTAGGAATATTCAAGTGACGATCGAGGAACGGGGACCGAGGGCTGAAGAAAACGTAAAATATTTATATTAAATAATTATTTTTAATTATTTAAAAGATGGTCGATGCTTTTTAGTATTTTTATGAAATTAAGGGTTTTGAGGTGATTTTATACGCCGGGACGTAAATTTTATCGGTGTTGGTTCTTCAACTAAAATACAAACTTTTTGGCAACCCGGCTAATAAATTCACATGTTTAATTAATCAAAACTTTGGTTAAAATTTTATTAATCCTAATTAAAGCTAATGGGCTTGAATTTGGTGGCTTAATAGGCCTAAAGCCTACTTAGTTAATGAATTAGTATTTAAAGTGTTAATTGTATCAAAAACCCTACACTTTGCAAAAGAAAACTCACGCCTCACTCTGAAAACTCTTCCCTCCCCACACCCACACACACACGGCAGCACACACTTGCAATTAGGAAGGGGTTTTCGAAGGTCTATCAAGAGCAAACCGTAGTCGTCCCTCCGTTCTTCGTCGTCAACGATTATTCGAGCGTATACTACGCAAAGGCACACCTTAATCTCCCTTTTCTCATCCATTACATCATATTATTGTTTAAAGTATGTGTGCATGAAAAGCTTGAAGTCATACATGTGTATATTCAGAATTTTCGAAAAAAAAAGGAGACCATCTTGTACATGCATTGGATTTGTGATTATATGCAATTTGTTTGATGCCATGACTCACGTTTTTTTTATACTAAGGGGCTGCCATGATGTCTAGGCATGGATAGGTAAGTATTACACGGGTTTTGGAGTCCCACACACCACACATGAATCGACTAAAACCAAGAAAGAGAGACGAAACCAGAACTCGTGCAGGAACCGGTTGTTGCTGTCAAGTTTGGGGTTCGGTTTTGTTGTGCAGGGACGGAGGGCTTGGTTGGCTCGTTCCAGGGGCTAGCCAGGGTCATGAGAGAGTCAGGAAGGGAGTCCTAGCCACGCTAGGACTCGCGCACTAAGGCAGGGAAGGAGTCCTAGCAAGCTAGGACTCCCACCCGAGAATCAAGGGGATCGCGTGCAGGGTTCTGTGCTTCGCACAAGCTTGGGCGCGCGGTTCAGGGGGTCTGGGCTGGGTCAGGTCTAGTCCTTAGGGTCCTTAGGGGGTGAAAATCAGGTTGGTTTGGTGGCTGGGTTCGTGGTTAGGGGCTAGGCAGTGCGTGCAAGAGACCTTGTCCAACAAGGTTTCTCGGCCAGCTTTTGTTCAGGAAGTAGAGGGCTCGTTTTTGGCATTAGAAGGGTTTCCTTGATAAAGTTAGGGTCCAGTAAGTTAATTTATTATGTTGGGCACCTTTTGGCTCGACATAGTTCGGGGGTAACTCGTGAAAATCGAGAGTTGGCTCGGGGTTGAAATTTAGGTGTCAAATAGGGTTTTAAGTAAAGAAAAAATTGGAAAACGGCTCACGGGGGTCGAGTCGGGGTCCATAAGGGCTAAAATAATATAAAAAGACTAAATTTAGAATTTAAGAATTTTATATTAAAGTTTGGTATTTTTCGGGATTAAAACACTGTTAAAACAATTAAGAAAAGATAATTGAAAAAGTCTAACATTTAAGCCAAATAAAATTATGGAAAAAAAATTCACGTAAGCTTAAATAATTATTTGGGACATGTTAGAGTCGTGAAATCAAGGAAAAAGTCGAAAACGTAAAATGTTGAGTCCAGGGGTAAAACGGTCTTTTTACACCTAGAAATTAGTTAAGGTCATGGCAGTGCCCTAAATGCTATTTTATGAAAATATGATTATTTTTAAATGTTTATGAATTGTTCATGATTGAATGATGATTTTTAAATGTCTATTTGATTTTTATGATTGAGGGAAGACATTTAAAATACATGTTGCATGCTTGGTTTCAAAAATGAAAAACGTAATGATATTCATGATTTTTCTAAAGTGATGTGAATGAAAAATGTTGAAGGATGTGAAATAATTGTGACTAATTCGTTAATGTTGGCGACGTCGTGAGGGTTATGGTCCCAGTGGGAGCCCGACGATCGTGTTTCCATCATTGCGAATATGTGGTAACGGATATGTGGTAACGGTTTTGTGGTAACGGAAGAATGGGAATATCGTGAGGGGAAAAGGCCCCAGAGGGAGCCCATTTATGGGAAAAGGCCCCAGAGGGAGCCCCGACGAGCGTATTTCTATTCGAATCATGATAGGCCAGGGCCCAATTGACCGGTGAGAGTGTTGCTGGTGTCCCCCGCCGCCCAGTACTGTGGTTTTATGTAGATGGATCCATCGACCCTCATGAGCATGATCAGGAAAGTCACAATTAACGATCTGAATTCAACAAAAGGAAAAGGAAAAATGTTTATGATCATGAAAAATGTTTTATGTCATGTCATGTTGAGGAAAAAGGGAAAAGGTTAAGGTTTATGATTGCATGTCATGAAAAAGTATTTTACGAAAATGTTTATGTTTAAAGTTTTATGCATCATGAAAATATTTACAAAAATGTTTATGTTTATGCATCTTCATGAAAACGATATTTTAAGTACATATATTTTTCACCGTTATATGTTGACTGTATTACGTATTACTCGTTATAAAGATTATGGTGTGTTGAGTCTTTAGACTCACTAGGTGTGATGGATGCAGGTGGTATTGAGGGAGGACTTGATGGGTGATCTGACTGGACTGAAGGCGCACACAACCCGAGGACCAGCGCTACATTTTCCGCTTTATGCTTTATGATTTAAGTTAAAGATTTTTAATATTATTTATTTATGCTTTTAAGAGATTTTTGAGAGGTTTAGTATGGGCTTTACCTTTCAAATTATTGCTTTTTAGGTTTGGTAAAATATGCGACGATTTCATTTGATCACTATTGCACTTGGTTTTTAAAATGCTAGTTGGTTAATGTTTAATTTTAAAGGGTAAAATATTTTATAAAAATATTTTCATGTGAGAAAGGTACATGGCCGAAAAATTGAGTGTTTATAAAAAAAAAAATTTCTAGTACTTTTAAAGCAATAAAAAGGGCAGGACGTCTCAAATCCAGTACCTTTCCTTAGAATCATATCCTTCATAATTCGAAACAGAAAACGACCCCAATCTACTTTCTTTTCTGAAGTGATGGCCACCATCACTTGAACCTTTTCTTTGGTCAGTTTGTCGAATGTTCCAGCCTTAACCAACAAGGCTTTTGCCACGATATCAGCGAGTACCTGGTACTC
The DNA here is from genome assembly GCF_025594145.1 of Primulina tabacum. NCBI lineage: Eukaryota > Viridiplantae > Streptophyta > Magnoliopsida > Lamiales > Gesneriaceae > Primulina > Primulina tabacum. Next base: position 45,862,196 of record NC_134551.1, read on the forward strand.
AATTTTCAGTAGCTTCTTGAAGCAAGAAGGTGAGAGCTCTTCACCAGTAGCTGAAAAGATGGTTAAAGCAGTAGACATTTCTTCCTTTGTGATATCCGAAAGCTCGGAAGGTCCAGAAATCGGTAGATAGAAGGTGGACCGAGAAATGCAGCATCAATGGAGATTGATGTATCTCCCTGTGTATAGTTAATCTTTCCTTCGACAACTTCTGCTTTGGCATAGAAATCTAGAAGAGCAGACTTGTAGATAATAGCAGGCGATTCCAAGAATTGGCGAAGTCCAGATTTTTCCAATGATTTGAACATCTTAACAAGGTTCTCATCCTTAATGGTGAGAACAGATGCAAAATTCACCTGATAAGCATTCAAAGTATAAGCTGCGGCCATTTCTAAGTTTGAAAGAGATTAGAGGCAATGAGGACACCACCAGTGTATGGATCAAACAAACATAAGAGTTTATCAAATTTGACATCAACTGATTTTTTTTTGGAGTTAAGCGTGTGTGATTTTACAGTTAGGTCCTTGAGATTTTTGTATTTGATAAGTTACGAATTATCAGAATTTTTTTAAAAATATGTTTTCATAATATTGAATTCGCATCCAAATCATTTTGAGAGCCGATCAGTGATTTCAGTTCGTTCCTTAACATAAATTAATAAATTAATGAGTTTTGCTAAAATGATTTAATGATGCCTTATTATTTTATTTTTGAACTAAAAATATAAAATTCTCTATCTACTAGACCATGTATTGTAACAAATATTTTTCTTAAAGTTTTCTTACTTTAATCTTGAATATTTAACAATACAAAATTGCACAACTCCTCAGCACACTTGAGTAACTAAAACTTTATTCATGAGATTTTAATAAAATCACACATACTCTTTCACAATATATATACATTAATCAAGCGATTTCTCAAATGATATGAGCCGCCTCTCTTTCTTCCAAAGCTTGTACCAAACAACCACCCAATAATAGCTTTCGGCAATCGCGGCGAGGCCATCCGTGGCGGAAATGATGAGCCTGTAATTAATACCATTAACTATTTGAGTTTCTCCTTTTACTATCGACTCAAAGCTTAACAAGGCATTGACCCGCTTGTTGTGCTCTTTCACCGCAAACTTCCCTATCTCAACCACCTTTGGGTCGGTCAAGTTACTGATCGCCTGTCAACCGGCGAAGGAGGCTTTGATCGAAGAGGAAGCAAGAAGAATTGAGAAGGTAACAACAAGCAACGAGAAAAATTTGGGTGTCATTTTCTTCCCTTGATCAGATCAATTTTATTTTCTTGTGAAATTTGTAGTGATTATTGGCCGGTTTTTATAGTGACAATGCGCAATCAAAAAGCATGCTTTGATGATGTTATATTGACACGTTTGAGCAAACATTATTTAAGCCGAATCTTGTTACATTTTTTTTAAAGAAAGATAAAACTAGTTGAGATTACTTTGAAAGCGTACATTTAAAATTTTCAACGTATCATTTTCATTTTGACAAAACTTTCTTTTAATAAATAAAAAATTATGTTAACTACATGCATATTTGAATATTACCCGGAGGAAAAAAGTCTTTCATTTGTGGGTGATTTTGGTCATATAAATTTGGGATCACAAATAAGAGTTAGGTACTGGGTCTCTTTTAAAACGACGTTTACTTTAAATGATTAACTTGAAATATGATTTATTAATCCCAATGTGTTTGCTTACAAAAATGAAAATGTCTTAAATTCAAATGTTGTTAATGATTGAATTTGGACATGATTTTTAGTCCTTAATTTCAATAAAGATAAATAAATTATATTTTGTATAAGTGGAAATAAACAATAGTATTCTTACTAGGTCTTTGTTTTGTCTCACACACACACACACACACACATACACTTTGGTTTATTTTGCTTAACATTGAACAATATTAAAGCGACGCTTTAATAATAAGAATCAAACGCAAAATTCAACTAACTAAACTAAGTTTGCGCTTGTCTAATATATTAAATTTCGTTCTAGAAATTCGTAACTTAATGGATTCTACTCATGGTAGAAAGATATTTAAAGAAATTATTTAATTTGGATATTCTAAATATTTGTTTAAATATATCATTAAAGGGTTTGATGTCATTAAAAAATTTTGTGACATGATTTCACAAGTTAAGTTTACAAGATAGAGATCCTATTTAGGTCACAAATTTAAAATATTACTTTTTATGCGAAAAATATTCTGTATTATTGCAAACATAGGAGTGGTTGACTTATCTAACCGATAAAGATCTCTAAGATCATCTCATAAGAGATGTACGATTGTTGTTAATGGTGTTCACAATTTGGTTAACCTAATTTCATCCGCCATCTGTGTGCGTCAATCATCACATTTTAATCATTCTGATTTTCATAAAACATGTTTTTTTTAAAGCTAGGAACCTTGAATTTCAGATCTCGTCTCAAATTTGAATTTGAGGTTGATAAATTGTTTGTTTGTTTTTTAAGTATGTCGTATTCATGGAAAAATTGTATCTCCAATTAAATGAAATTTACAACCTTATTTTCTAAAACGATTAAAATAGATATTTTGTAGCGTATGCAATCAAATGATGACACACCTTACACATTAGGGCAATGAGGACACCATCCGTGCATGGGTCAAACAAACATAAGATTTTATCAAATTTGACATCAACTGATTTTTTTTTTTTTTGGAGTTAAGGGTGTGTGATTTTACAGTTAGGTCCTTGAGATTTTTGTATTTGATAAGTTACGAATTATCAAATTTTTTTTAAAAATATGTTTTCATATTATTGAATTTGCATCCAAATCATTTTGTGAGCCAATCAGTGATTTCAGTTCGTTTCTTAACATAAATTAATAAATTAATGAGTTTTCTAAAATGATTTAATGATGTCTTATTATTATATATTTGAACTAAAAATATAAAATTCTCAATCTACTAGACCATGTATTATAACAAATATTTTTCTTA